>NC_058130.1:194690047-194715350 GCF_016433145.1 Gracilinanus agilis
GGAGAGAGGAGAGGAGAGGGAGAGAGAGAGAACAAGAGGGGGAAAAGAGAGGGAGGGAGGGAGAGAAAGAGAGGGAGGGAGAGAAGGGCAAAGGGAGAGAGAGGAAGGGATGGGGAGGGGGGGTGGACAGAGAGGGAGAGAGGACCCAAGATAGAGCCCTGGAGGTTACCCATATTTAATGAGCAGGACCTGAATGATTAATCAGCAAAGGAGACTGAGGAGGAATGGTCCTACAGGTAGGCAGAAAACCAAGAAAGAATAATGTCATAAAAACCTGGAGTTAAGTTATCAGGGGGAAGAGTGTTATCAACAGTGTCAAAGGCTTCAGAGAGGTTAAGAAGGATGAAGACTGAGCAAAGGCTATTCAATTTGGCAATTAAGAGATCATTCATAACTTTGGATAGAGGAGTTTCAGTTAAGTAATATCAGGCTGCAGAGAGTTAGGAAGAAGGTGAAAAGAAAGGAAGGAACCAATATAGATAACCTTCTCAAGGACTTAAGCCACAAAAGGCAAAGGAGAGGTATCAGTGAGGGATTAAAAACACAGTTTGAAAAATGTCATCCAGAGGTTCAAAATCACTGGGCTGGGGATAGAGCGATGTGGTGGGAGTGTGTTAATCATTAAGGAATGAGTGCAGATAGATGTTCAGCCTGGGATGGAGTTGGTCCAGGGCATCGGGAAAAAGTTTGTATCAAGAAGGGGGAGGGTGATGCTCAGGCAGGGCAACTGCTTTGGCGTTTAAATGGCCAGAAGGAGGGTCTGGAATTTAGTCCATTTGCTGCCTTGGGAGGCTAGGAAGCCAACTGGCTGAACAGGTGCAGACAAGCCAACTATTGTCAGGAGCTAGACCTAGTAACTAGCAATCTACGTTTCAGAGCCAGGATACAAAACCAGACCTGCAGATTCTGAGTCCAAAGCACTTGTCATTACATGACACTCCTTTGTTTATGTACTTGATCACCTGTTTGTCTTCGCAAATTTGCTATTACTACTTTTTTAATCCATTATAGATGTTGCTGGTGGTTATTCATCCTCCATGCTTGACGCTATCAGGAAAACAATGGTGGTGGCCAACGTCCTTTACATGAAAAAATTGAATGAGAAAAGCCTCACTCTTAAAGAAGTATTCAGACTAGCAACTCTTGGAGGAAGCCAAGGTAATGGGCATTTCATATCTATCTCATTTTATATCTCTTTATATGCCTTTGTGGACCATAAGCTCCATGAGGACAGGCATAAAATTTCTTGTCCAAACTTTATATTTCCCCTAACAATTAGTACAGTTTTCTGGATACAGTAGTTGATTAACAAACATTTGTTCACTTGAAAGCCTTTTATAAAGTATGGCAAAGCTTGCCTTATTTTTAAAAATCCCTTTGATCTGAGAAGAAGAAATTGATATGGAGAAGGTCTTTTTATTCTATCAAGCCTTATGTGGCACATCCTAAAGTAATAAGCAATCATTTTTGGCATATTATTATTCAAATTCAAATAATATTATTATTCAGATTATTATTCTTCAAATAAACTGGTACAGATGATGATAAACAAGCATAAATATAATGTAACAGCTTTGCTGCATTGAGTCCCAAGGGTGGATGGTGGTAGAGGGCCAGTGAGTGCCTTGGATGCCATAGATTGCTACCTTCTGCTCCAAAAATATTTTGGAATGCAGAAAAGAATATTTGAAGAAGGAAAGAACTTTCTTTTCTAGTTTCCCTTCCAATCAGTTGTGAATGAAATCATTGATTTATTACCTAAAATTTCCACAAACCCAATATCTTAATTATTTGATATCATATATCAAATATCTTATTTGAAAAAAATCTCAGCTTGGGAGTAGTTGGCTAGTTTTTCAGAGATCACTTTTACTGTCTGATTGAATTTGCTTTAAATGATGCTTCTTTCACTCCAGGCTCCTTGTGATGCTACTTCATCAGCGACTCGCCCACTTTCTGAGCTGGCCAGCATGGGGTGTATATCAGATCATTTCTCTTGAACTTTTTATGTAGTTCTCACTTCTATCTCTTGGGGCAGTATGGCCATCGCTGCATGATGTCTTCTTCTTAGGTTGTTTCTATATGCATTTGAATTGAAGTAAGGGGAAATGGAAGCAATTGTAATCCTTAAGGGTGGACTCTTCTCACCACAGTTCCAAGTGCTTAAATTCCCTAAAAGATAGAGATATCGTTACACCATCTATATAGCCCAGAAAACCCAAGTTTTCTTGTAGAGGACAAGAGTTTTCAGTAAAACCAAGACTTCAGTAAAGGGATTTGAATTATTTACTGGCTTTTATATACCTCTGCAGACCTAATAGTGCCTAGCCTCTAATAGGCACTTTAAAAATGCTTTTTGATTTACTTTCATCCCAGTGCTTAAATTCCCTATAGATTTATATGGCGTTAAACCATATATGTCAGTGGTTCCCAATCTTTTTTGGCCTATCACCCCCTTTCCAGAAAAAATATTACTTAGCCCCCTGAAAATTAATTTTTAAAAAATTTTAATAGCAATTAATAGGAAAGATAAATGCACCTGTGGCCATCACCACCCTCCTGGATTGCTGCAGCACCCACCAGGGGGCAGTGGCACCCACTTTGGGAATCACTGATCTATGTAGACAGCCAAAAAATCCAGATGTTCCTCCCAGGGAATATTCCTATTTTGCAGTGTTCAGCAAAGTAGACTTTCTAAAAATGGATTGGAATCACTTACCGGACTTTATATACCTCTTCAGATTTCATAGATTTCTAATAGATACTTTAATAAACACTCTGATTCATCTGGATTTTGGTGAATTTGCAAATCCAGCAAAACCATTCAGATTCTTTTTGTTAAAAGAAAGAATATCTGAATTCTTTGGCTGTATGTAGAGAAGGTTTTACTACATCCAAATCTATTTGGGATAGACACGTTTTGCAAGTATTAATGAAATATCCAGATCAGCATAAGTAGAAACATCCTTATCCTTGCTTTTTGGCTTATTGAGTCCACAGTCTTTATATGTTGACTTGACTTGCCAGTGTTATTCTTTTGTATATTAGACAGATAATTCTAGAACCCAAGATGCAGATGTCACATAAATCAGTCAGAAAAGAATTTCCAGTTATAAATATTATATACTTATACATACACAGCCTAATTTGAAGTCATCTAGCTATGGCCATTTCTAAGCATTTACCCCTTTTCTTGCTATGATATTCCTTTAGCTTGCAGGCTTTTTTTTTTCTAAGAATGGAAGAGTTGCCCTTCAATAACTCATTAAAAAAAGGAAAATCTAAATCATTGCCCAGCAATTTTGCCAAAATTCTTCTCAGACATAGTGGGCGTTTGGAGATCAAAAGTCACCTATCATGTCCTTTTACACAATGCTGTGATGGTGTAGGTTTCCTGAAATTACCTTTACAAATTAAATAAACAAGCTATCCTCTATTCCAGACTTCTCTGGTTGTCTTCAGGGTGTACATCTCCAAGACGGGTGCTATCAAGTGGCTCTCAGCAGCATGGCACTAGGGAACAAAAACCAGAGTTTGGAGTAGAAGGACCTGGGTTCAAATCCTGCCTTTTCCAGGCTGCCCCTTAGTTTTCTAGAAGTGAAACAAGGGGTTGGACTAGATGGCATCTCTCAAGCCCTATTTAGTTCCAAATAGGATCTGTTATCTCACTGGGCAGGAAAAAACAGATAGTAGTAGATTGAGATAAACTCATGGAGTAAGGAATGTTTGGTCAGCCAGAGTGGAATTCAGGGAGATGACACTTCCTGACTCTGTCCATGGTGCCACATAGGGAGGACCCCAATGTCTGGACTTGTGCATGAACTGGATTTAAGTGAGACAGAGTTGCACAAAGTCATCAGCCTCATTATTGTAAATGGGCAGAAAGGATCCCTCAGATGGCTCCTTAATGATGCTGATAAAGCTTATTCCTGGAGAAAGGACGAAAATGCAGCTTGTTCCCTTCTTTGCAAAGGTGGGGGACTGTGAATGAGAAATGCTGCATATGTTATTAGATTCAATTGATGTGCCTCCAGTCAACAGCATCCCCAGGAGTCTTTGTTCTCAGCAGTCTCTTTGGCTCTCTCACTATGAGGTAGTGTCTGTCTCAAACTCCCCAGCCAGTGAATCAGCTTCTTCATGTTTACAGGGAGCAAAGAAACTTTTTCTGTAGAAAATGAATCTTTATCACCTTGTCATTTTTTGCTTTCTGCAAATAAAATTCTTCCTCCTTAAAAAAAAGGGGGGGAGTGACATTGCAGGCCAATTCCTTCAATCTTAGGTCTGCTCTAGTGATCAGAACAAATTTGTGAGTTATGATAGTAAGTATCCCAAGTCATGAGATAACTCACTTTATTTCCTTTGACAAACCTCATTTCTTTTCCGAGGATTTACACCAGTGGCATCATAGATTAGCAATGGTGTACTTGATTTTTTTAGAGATAATAGTAATAGATGACATTTATATAATGCCTTAAATTTTGCAAAGGACTTTATATATTTAGTTTGATTTTAACAACCATCCTATGAGGTAGGTACTACAGGCATTTTCTTAATTTGATAGATAGATGAGGAAACTGAAGCTTAGAGACAGTGATAAAAAATGGCCTAGCCAAGGTAGGAGGTAGAGATTTGAACACAAGTCTTCTGATTCCAGATTTAGCTTTCTTTTTACTATGCCTCACAGCATCTAGAGGTAATGTCACTTCTATGAAAATGGACTGTGGGATCAAAATGTAAAGTATGTGACCGAGAAGTAAAAGTTGGGAGCAGAAGGGAAAATTCAATAGTGTGTGTGTGTGTGTGTGTGTGTGTGTGTGTGTGTGTGTGTGTGTGTGAGAGAGAGAGAGAGAGAGAGAGAGAGAGAGAGAGAGAGAGAGAGAGATAGTGTAATGAAACAAAAAGTTTCTGTTAGCCATCTTGCATTATAATAGAGTGTGTGTGTCTGTGACACAAACTAGTGTGCAGAATACACTGGCACAGCTCAAAGGGGAAATTTTTTTAATGCAGAATCATAGATTTAAAATGAAAAAAGGAACATTAGAGTCCATCAAGTCCAACTCCCTTATTTTACAGTGGGGAAACCAAGGTTGAGGGAGATTATATGATTTCCCCAGAATCCCAGCTAGTTAATGCATTTTTGAATGAAAAAGGGCAGACATTTCATTCTTAGACTTCACTTTCAGCATATTTAACCTACCTACTGCTCCTGTAACCAACTAAAATGAGTGCACAAAAGTTAACTTCTTTTCATCTTGATTATTAAAACACGTGGCATTTTTTTCTCTGTTGACAAAAATTTTAGCATATTTCTTCACAAATTTAACATGTTTTAGGACACAGACATTCAGAGGGGCCAAAAGTGCCATAAACTCACTGCTTTGCTCCCCATGACAGCTTTGGGACTAGATGATGTGATTGGGAACTTTGAAGTCGGCAAGGAATTTGATGCCCTCCTGATCAACCCAAAGGCTTCAGACTCTCCCATTGATCTCTTCTCTGGTGATTTGGCTGGTGAGCTTTCAGAGGTAAGCCTGGAGAAAGTTTTTGGAGACTTTATGTGTAGGACCCAGGACTTAATTTAAGCATTTGCTATTTGAACCTTCCAATCATGCTTTGAAAAAATAAAAACATTCAAAGCATAAGTTGTATGATAGAATCTTTGCACTAGGATCTTGAGGGATTTACATTGAGTTACTGTACATTAATCATAATAATAGCAAAACGACTGGATTATAAACTCGTTGAAGACAGGACCAAGAATGAGGAAGAATTTATCCTTATTTCTTCCCTGGGACCAACCGCCATGCATTCTTTAAATGAATATAAATAGATGCTCAGTAAAAAAATTTTTTAAACCCTTGACTTCTGTATATTGGCTCCTTGGTGGAAGAGTAGTAAGGGTGGGCAATGGGGGTCAAGTGACTTGCCCAGGGTCACACAGCTGGGAAGTGTCTGAGGCCGGACTTGAACCTAGGACCTCCCGCTAGGCCTGACTCTCAATCCACTGAGCTACCCAGCTGCCCCCCTCAGTAAATTTTTGAATGAATAAACAACCTTCATAAGGCAGAAATAAGATATAGAAACCAATGTGCCCATCGTGACAGCTAAGTAAGGAAAGTAAGCCACAAGAAAGGCAGTCTCATTTCTTTGCAGCCACATTCTTCATTTAATATTATGTTCTCTCAGTATAGAAAAATTTCTTGGGAGTGAGAGGGTAATAGAGTGTTAATTTAATTGGAGTCAGTAACTCTCAGTGTGGAAACTTCCTCCACCAATGCTGATTTTTTAACTTATTTGTGACTTTAGGGTATTATAAAAATTCTGTGACACAGGGATGTGAGTGACTTGCCTGGGATCATACAGCTAGTATGTGTCAGAGGCAAGATTTGAATCCAGATCTGACTGGCTCCAAAGTCGATCCTATATCCTCTAGGGTATGTTGCCTCACATGAATAAGAATACACTTATATTTAAATACACATGCATACGTATTTATTTATATATGTCAGTGCATCTTATTTGATAGCATTTCTACAATTTTGGAGCTCTGTTTTATTAATTATTTGAAAAGAGACCTGATAACTTTTACATTTCTTAGGAATGTTAAGTTGAGTCAATTGGAATAAGTATAACATACTTTGAATTTCTCAAAGAATAGCTATTGGAGTTGACATTGGTGTAATTCATTATTTTTTTTTGCCTGTTTCTAATACCAGCTCTGTTCTTCTGACTCATGGCCTTATATTACACATATTTATTATGTGTATTACATAGATTACATATTACATATATATTATAAATTTGTAATGGTCCAGAAATAATTTTTAAACTTTCAGAGTATCTTTTCTCTGAAGAGTTCAAAGAACCGTCAAAACACTCTAAAAATAAATACTCTTCTAGAAGGAAATCTCTTATTTTTTTTTTTAATTGAAAATAAAATTCACTACCAAAAAGCAACTTTATAGGTTTCAGCCTTGCTAATTGCTTATGGTCTATGTATTGGTGTAGTAGGAAGCTTTGGATTCAAAATCAAGATCTGAGTTCAAATTCAAGTTTAAAGGAAGGAAATAAGCATTTATTAAGTACTTACTATATACCAAGCACTTTATAAATATCATCTCAGTTAATATTCCCAACAGTCCTGGGAGGTAGGTGCTATTATGATTCCTATTTTGTAGTTGGGGACACTAGGCAGGCAGGCAGGCAGGCAGGCAGCAGTTTAAGTGGTTTGCTCAGGGTCACACAGCTAGTGTCTGAGACTGGATTTGAATTCTGGTCTTCCTGACTTCAGGCACAGAGTTTTATCTACTGTGTCATTATATATATAATGTAGTATATAAAATATATATATTATATAAATATTATATAAAAGTATACAATATATAATTACATAAAATTATATAATCATATATAATTATATTAGGAATATAATTATATGAAAATCATATAATTATGTGAAAATAATATAATCATACAAAATTATATAAAATAAAATGTTATATAAATATTATATAAAAATAAATAGATAATATAATGTATATTATATGTGATATATCATATATGTAATATAGTACATAAAAACTAACAGTGTGATATTGGACAAATCTTTAAAATCTCAGTGTATCACTTTTTATAACTATAAAGTACAGAGGTTGAATGAACTAGATGCCTTCTAAGATCCTAGATCCAGTGCTAACTCCTCTGATTCTTTATACATGTCCTTTTTTCAAATTGTATTTTATTCATTTATTTTTAAAATATTGTTTCTATGGTTACGGGATTCAAGTTCTCTCCCTCTCCTCTTATCACCCCCCTCCCAGAGCTGACAAGCATTTCCACTGGGCTTTATACATGTATTATCACTCACAATCTATTTCCATTAAATGCCCTTTTCTACAGAAATGACCAAGCTCTGCTTTCTAATGATTGTCTTTCTTCGTTTTAGGCTGTCATCCAGAAGTTCTTCTATCTAGGTAGGTCCTTGGCTTTCTCCCATCCTTGTTCCATTACCTCAGCCCTGTTCGTCTCATCTCTTCCCTTCCTCTTCTCTGAACTCTTACTACCCTGAGGAGCCCGTTTCTTTCCCTGATGGTTAGGATGGCTTAGTCTTGTCTCCCCAGCCAGATTATAAGCAGGGACAGGAATCTGGGATGCTGCTGGGGGGTCCAGGACCAGAAGAGGACACGATTGGTATTCTGTGTAGCTAATTGGAAATCTCTCTGGGATTCTCTGTGGAGTTCCAGAGCTACTGGGAACAGCTGAAGAGAATATCAATCAGGCTATTTGCATTTCCTCAAGGGAGCCAGACAGTGGGACAGTCACTGGTGTGCCTTGGACCCAACTGGCTCCCAAGTAAAACAGCTGAAATGAGTGCTGTGGCTGTTGTTCGTGGACCATTCTCCTCCTGTCCTTTTACAACTGAGAGAGAGTGCTGATCAGTGATCAGTGATGGCTTTTGCCAAGAGCTGGATGAATTGTTCCAGCTGAACTTAATTCTGGTTTCCATCTGGAGAGAACATTAGTGAAGAAGGAGACCGGGCTTGTCTATGTCTTTGCCTTTCCCTCAGCATCTCATTCAGCTACATACCAGGCATTCATTCATTCATTGATTCATTCTTGTTTCAGGAGATGATCGAAATATTGACGAGGTGTATGTGGGTGGCAAGCAAGTGGTTCCATTTTCAAGCTCTGTGTAAGTCCATGAGGCTTCTGAAGACATTTTCCTGGGATAACGGATGATTCTACATCTCCCTGTTCAGCCCAGGTGGAGTTGGAAAGTGTTGGCTAAAATATAGTACCTTGTCATTGGGAATGACTACTAAGTTTCGGTGTCTTATTAAAGCATCCATTTCAGAAATTACTAGAAGGAAGTCAGGGATCATTTTAGGTTCCTTGCTTGGGTGGCTTTCATATATATAGGAAAACTTTCCCTTTGAGCTATTCAGATTTTTTTGGGGGGGAGCCATGTTCAAAGGTAAACTTTACTTTATTAATTTGAAATGTTAAATCAATTCCAGTGTGGGAAATGGTAGGAAGGACAGGCAGAGGTGCTTTTTCTTTCTTAAAAATGAAACTTGAACCCACATGTGAAAATCTTCAACTGCAAAGTTGAAAGTTGCCTAGTGGGGAAATCTTAATGAAGAAAGAAGTCTTTTTTAGAGTGTGAAAAGAAATATTGAAGATCACTTTAGAAATGACATGTCGAGCATACAAATTTCAAGAGAGACCTTGCCAAACTTTAGAATGTGATTTCAGAGCAAGTCTGTATGCTGGAAATTTGCACTTACTGAAATTTGCACTTCATAGATATTTTGTTATTGTTCATTGGCTTTGTTTTGGATGAAACTTAGGAAATAAAATGCTAAATGCTACATTAAGATAGTTTTGTGCTGTAAATGTGTGTTGAAAGCTGGAAAATGGTTTTTTAAAGGTCTCTTAGGACTATTATTAATGCACTTACATGGCACAAGTAGGAGTATTTTTGAGTACCTTAAAAACACCTTAAATTATAACTGTGCAGTGTTGTTTTCTATTGAAATTATACCATTGGAAAGAAAATGGAAGCAGATTGCCTGAAATGGTATTATCTGTAGGACTACAGATTTGAAATTGCAAAGACTGAGAAGACCAGTGGGCATCACCAAATTCATCTCATCTCATCTCAATAATGGGAAAATTGTTATTGATCAAAGCTTTACCTGGGAAAGGTTCTATTTATTAAAGACAAGCTCTACCCACACTATCAATCATAATTGATGATTTTCAAAGGCTGATACCAAACAATAAGTGGCATTTTGAAATACATCTTAAGTTTTCTTTTAATGAATATCACTAGAAAAGATCCTCTCTTTTCTATAAAAGCAGACAACCTTTTGTCTGCTGAAAATACTCTCTACTTCCATTTATTCAAATAAATTTTCAATCCAAAAGAATTTAAGTATAACCAATTAACTTGAATTTTTAAAAATATGTTATCATAAGATTTATTCTGTATTTAGGGCAACAACTGTTTTTTTTAAATTTGCTCATCTGCTTCTGCCTTTCTTTGTATTTCTAGTGTTTAACAGTGCCTGGCATATGAAAAATACTTAATAAATACTTATTGATTGACTAATTGATATTACATATTTAGAAAGATACAAAAGTTTTAAGAGCAACTTATACTTACTAATATATCAAATCTTTTCCATATCCTAGAAATGAAAACAATTTCTGCCCCTATTATTCATCTTTGAATATTATTGCTTATGGAATAAAGTTATGCACTTTTCCCATATCTGTACATTTTGGCTTTGGAAACTACAATTTCCAGAAAGCAACCAAAATCACCTCAGTATCCCAACAAATATAAGTACCCAGGTAGGATACACAAGCAAATTTTGTTGTTTCATAACCACTAACATTAGAGAAATTTATGTACATATTTGTAACTAAAGATATGATCCCATTGTAAAATGTCTCCTATTTTGAAAATTTTAATGAAATGTAGTCATCATATTCTACCCAGCCATCATATTTTGTCTGGTTTCAGACTCAGGATATCTCCTTAAATAGTTCATCTTTTCCCAAGTAGGGACCATCCTAGAATGAATCAATTCTTCATCCTCCCTTAAAAATAAAACTTTTTTTGGTCATCAAGGAAGCATTTAGAGGTATCGAGTAGCTCCAAAAGTCTTTGCCTTTCCAAAATTTCAAAGCAGCTGGATGGAATTTGCCCCAGCTTCTAAGAGGTGTTTTAACTCTCATTCACACCTCCTTGCTAAAGTTACTCAGTCAGGAAGATGAGTAGGCTAATGAGTTCTCGCAGGAGATGGACAATCTGTTGCCAAGCAGTAGTAGCATATTTCTAGCCGCTGCTGGTCTTGTTCACCTCACTTTCTTCTGTGTCTAAATTGTAAATGCAACTTAAATGTGTATTATTGACTTTCATTGATATTTAGAATTAGCATGCAGCCAAGATAACAGTGTAGGAAAGAAAAAAAAGAAAGAATGACAGTGAATGAATCTGCTAAGGGTTAAGCTTTGCCCGGATGGTATGTTAAAACCAGCAGAGTCTAGTGGGAAAAGCAATGAATTCGGAGTCAGGAGACCTGAATTTAAATCCCAACTTGGCCTTCTATGTTTGGCTCTGGGCAAGTCATACTCCTTCTCTGAGCTTCAGTTTTTTCATTTGTAACATGAGAGGATTGAGTGAGATTTTTTTCTGAGATTCCTTTCCAACACTATGATGCTATAGAGTAGTTGTTGTTTTTTTAAAGGAACCTGCTCGAAATGTTAGCGTCCTTTGATCTCCCTGCACTTCAGTATTTGTTTCTCTTTGTGTTCTATTTCTCCAAGAAAAGTGTTATTGTATATTGCATCTGGCTTGTGTGGCAAGTGAAGTTCTACACTTAGAAACATTCTTTTCCTAATGTTGATTAACTATATAATAATAATGAATCATGGAGCGGCAGCACATTGTCAATCCAAGGTGTCACTTTATGTTAAATGTTTTCCTCTCTGACAGAACCAAGAAAGCTTTATGATGATTTTAAGCAAGTCTTTGAAAAATGTATACGTGTTGTCACCTTCCACCCAAACTGCTTACCAGCACATTGCGGGAGAGTCCTTGGCCCTATTTTAAATAACTAATTATTTAATTGGCCCTAAAATAAATAATTAATTTTAAGATATGCTTTCTAAGAGGTAAAGCATTTTTCTGGAATACTATTGCTTTAGCCTGACAAAAATTCTATCCTAACCAGAATATGAAAACGGACTAAAAGACCAAGACTTTTAACATCCAGGGAAATAAAGGGAAGAAACAATATCCATAAGAAAGATTTGAGAGGCTATATGGGGCAGTGGAAAAAATGCTGGCCAGGAGGTCAAAGGAGCTTCCATCTAGAGCCTGAAGGGACCTGAGAGGTCATCTAGTTCAATCTCCTCATTTTTTAGGAAATAGTCCTACAGGAGTATAGAGGTTAAATGACTTGCCTAAGGTCACACAGATAATAAGTGTCCAAAGCAATATTTGAACCTCAGTCCTCTGACTTTAGAACCAGTACTTTTTCTCCCCACTATGTGTTCTATACAAAAATATCAAGTTTCTAGCACTAGTGAAGTAGTCTGGGGCAAGTCACACCCACCTTAAGGAGCCTCTGTTGCTCATTTATAAAATGAAGAGACTAGTGGTCATTAAGAACCCCTCCAGTTCTGTGATTCTAAATCTGATTGCCTTCACACATGCTTTTCTGCCTTATCCCTGCCTCCCAAACCTAAGATTAAATTCAGAAGGGCAGAAGATTCTTTTTTTTTTAAAGTAAAGCTAAGGACATTTATTTTTTAAATTGAGTTGAATGCAAATTACATGGCACATGAATGTGAGCTTGGTGTATGACTTTGAAAAACTATCAGTCTAGTTCATCTAAGAATTATTTGAGTTTTGCTTCTTACTGCTTTGGGAAAGGGAAAAAAGGTTAAAAGACATTTAAATGTAAAACAGAATGTTTCTGTGAAAAAAGCAGATTTTTAAAAAGCTTCTCAACTTAAGGAGAATATAATTTATAGCAGACAAATTGGAAAGAGTACAGATGTTGTTTTTTTTATAGCCCATATGTAGACTGAGCATAGCAACAGGTAGGCTGATGATAAAATGTTATATTATCAAATTATTTTTATGATATTCTTATATTTGGCTTTCAGCCCTTTTTCTAGGTTTAAATGCAGCAGATTTTGAAATAGAGAACACAGGAGCACACCAAAGAGTAGCTTCTCCTGATATCTCTCAGAAAAAGGAAGAATCCTAAGTCATTCTTTTGGATGCACAATCCAACAAGACTCTCACATAGAAATAGATTAGAATAAGTTGTGGTGGTAGAAAAATACTACCTCTGAATCCTTAGTGGTATTTTTTTTTAACCACCAGTTGGCCAATGGTCAGTAGTCAATAGCTGTCTTCAAAGTTTGTAGGGAAAGGACACAACTAGGGATTTGTGATCTCAGTGTTTTGAATGTTTGCTCCCTCGTGGCTCTTCTTACCTTCACCTGCAAGAGCTCTCTAGAATTTTTATCCTCATAGGTGGCATGGCACACTGTTTTCATTGCACATTGTGTGGTCTCTGTAACGTAGCTGTGGTCAAATGCATTCTAACAAGAATCCTTTTTTGAGGGCTCAGTTTTAAAGCCAACAATAATTCCCAAACTCTGGGATTTTATAACATTAAGGCAATTTTTGCCTCTAAAGATCAGAGGATCATAGATTTAGGGGCAGAAAGGAATTTTTGAGGCTATTGAATCCAATGCTCTTCACTGAATAGATGAGACAAATGAGTCACTTCTGTGACTTGCCCAAGGTCACATCAGTAGGAATTTGCAGAGGCAAGAATAAACTCAAAGCCTCTGACCTCAAAGGCAGAGTTCCTTCTATCATGCCACCCTGTCTCCTTGGTAACCACAGTATGTTCCAAGACTGATGACTTCACATTATTTTTAAGCTTAGCAGAGTTAATTGGTATTTAATTGGTGTCTTCTTCAAAGGCTAAGAGCAGATTAAAAAGACTCTCTGATCTGAATCAAATGTGATTTCAGAGAGTGGTGAATTTAAATACTTTGGCCTCTGAATTTCACGTCTTTAGGGGAAATGCTCTATATAAAAACATAAATGAATACATTTCCTTCAAACCTTAACTTTAATTATGATAAAGGCTTTCAGGTATAATCTCACTTTCTCTTCCACCCATTCATTCCTCCTCCCCCTTTGTTTCTTGAGCACTAAAGCACTTATAAGAGATTGTGAAGATGAAACTGTTTAATCTGTTTTTATGAAATACAAAAATAAGCCATTAGTATTTTAAGACTGTTTTTCCCATTCCCCTGTGCCCATGAGCACCCAGGTAAACTAAAGTGCTTCTTGACACCTCCGGCATATGGCAGTGTCTGCCTGTTGCCTTTCTGCTGGAAGGCCTGGTTTGGTAGATTCTGTCAGAAACTGCTTTTTAAGGAAAACTGCTTAATAATGTTGCTTATCTCTTGATTGCTACTCTTTAAGTATATGTATTCAGCAGGAAAATGGATCTCAATATTTGTGCTGATTTGCTTGTTTTTCTTGTGAGTGTGAGAACCTGTGTGTTGCAAAAACAAAAATAAAAAGGTCTTGTGTTTACCTTAATTATTGTTTGACTTAATTTTTGGTAAGGGGAGAGGTACATCTTGGAATGCTATTCTTCTCTCAACATAGACTAAGAGAGACCAGAAAACAGTATATAGCCTTATAGGAAGTGGTGGTTCATCTCATCATCTGTTCTGTGACATTAGAGTCTGAGGGCTTGAGTTCAAGTCCTGGACCTCTCACTTCTGATTCTTTCTAATCTCAGAGCTTAAAAAGATCCTCATCTATAAAATGAGTTAAGTTGGGACAGCATGACTCTCAAGATCTTTTCCAGTCCTAAAGCTGTGATCTTATAGTCACACAATCCCCACTTTAAAGAGTTACTTCTTCTCATTTGGGAAGATAGGATTAACTCTCCCCTTGTCTATTTTTAGCTAATCAAATCAAGAACTTAAATACCCTTAAGTATGAGAATTCAAGAGTCACTTACTAGAGTAAGCTCACACCTCCAAAGGCCCCTCCCCGACTTGGGCAGTGCTAGGCAAATTGAAAGACTGCCACTGGTTTTTGTGAAGAAGGAGGAGGGCCAGGAAGTGATGTGGGGAAAGAAGCCTAAAAGAAGAGACCAGCATGGTCTAGCATTCATTCCCTTTCTGGCGTTTGGAGAGATTGGTTCCAGAGATTCCCTTCCTGGCTTGAAGGAGACCTTTCCCCTGGATCCTGCATTTGGCTTGCTGAGATTCCTACCTTAGCTTTGGAGGAGGCTGTGCTGGTGGAACCCTGGCTGAAGACACCACCAGGACTTCTGGCTAAGGATTACCAGGAAATCCACTTGGAGACAGAGTCTTGGGGAAGCTTCTGCTGGGGCTGAACCAGACTTCACTGGAGAAAAGCTAGTTAGGCTTGTTAGTAATCTCTCTTTATCTACATTTACACTTTCACTCTTCCCTCCTCTTTGTAAATAAAAGCTGCAAAAAGTCATTTTGACTTAAGCTATAATATTTTAAAATCATGACCACAATATTACTTTATAACTCTCATATTTATCATAAAACCTAAATTTAAACTCTTACACATTATAGCAGGAGTTCTTAACTTTTATCATGGACTTCTTTATCAGTTGAGTGAAATCTATGGACCCTTTTATGGAATAATAGTTATAATATACTTTCGTAATTGATAGAAATGCCTAAATTCAATAAGATGTTAATGAAAATAAAGAAGTTAATTTCCCCTCATCTAAGTTGTTAGAACTCCCTGAAATGTGTGCTCTCCTTAGGGATCTGTGGACTCCAGGATGTGAATCCCTGTATTATAGTAGTGGGCATATTAGAATCAGATGAAAAAATGAGTTTTATTCTCCTGATGTTAAAATGACCAATTAAATTAACCTATTCCACTAGCTTTGCCAATTTATGGCTTTGGAAAAGAAGTCAGGAGTACTCTGCTGTGCTAATGAAAGAATACAAAACTTAAGGAAAAGAAACACTCAAAATATATTTTTTCCATTTAAATAAATATTCTTTTTCCTATCTAAATCACTATATAAAAAGAACCCTGTTTGTTCAACATAGACCTATATTTGGAAGAGACCTTATAAGTCATCTAGTCCCAACTCTTTATTTTAAAGGGGAGAAAATGAGCCTAGAAAAGGGGGTGGGGGTAGAGAAAGAGAGAGAGATGTTAAATGATTTGTCCAAGGTCAACACAATTAAATGACAGAGCCTCTGAGGTCCAGTGACATCAAGTTTCACTACCCCCACTTCAAAATTTTTCCATTGCACTATATTGGAGACAGTGTAAGATTTCTGGAGTAAATTTGGACTATAGTTTTTCTTTTTTTTTTTCTTGCAGTATGGACTAAAAAATAATATATTTGTCTAAGATCTTGGCCAAGAAGAATGTGCTCTCTCTCCACCCAATTCTCAGAGGATATATTTCATTTAAATTTAGCCTTATGCTGAGGGACTTATGAGAAAGAAAACTAGCCACATTCAGAGGAAGAACTGTAGGAGGAGAAACACACAAGAAAAATAACTGCTTGAACTCATGGGCTGATGGGGTTATTATTGGGGATGTAGACACTAAGTGATAACTCTAGTCCAACTATCAATAATATGGAATTAGGTCTTGATGAATGATACATGTAAAACCCAGTGGAATTGTCCATTGGCTAAGGGGGCTTAGGGGGGTTTGGGGGAGAGGGAAAGAACATGAAATATGTAACTATGGGGAAATATTCAAAATTAAAATTCAAAATTAAAATTATAAAAAATAAATTTAGCCTTATGTCAGTGCCTATTATGAGCCACTTTCTGTGGTAGGTGCTAGGGATTCAAACACAAAGTAACATAGTCTGTGCCCTCAAGGATCTTACATTCCACTGGGGGAATGTAGCTTTCTAACTTGTATGTACTTGTCTAATCTGTACATGGAATACATACTTTCCTAGAAGATTTTTAATAGATTCACTCAAATCAATTTAGACCTGCTGACCCAAGTTTTGAATGAAATAATGCTAAAAGTGACAACATAGCACTTTGGAGTTACTATGAGGCAGAAGTTCCTGATCTGCTATTAACTAACTTTATAATTCTAGATATTACTTAACCTCCTAAGCCTCAATTGCACAGAATTTTGGAATTGTAAAGGATAGCAGAGAGTCTTTAGTGCAGAAATTCAGTGTCATGATTTAAAATGCGTAAAATAAAAGGAAATAAATGATATTGAAATATGGTTATCAAAATATTTTTTAAAAGAAGTTTATGGGCACTTAGTCAAGAACCTTCCTCTAGTCCAATCCAACCATGAATATAAGAACCCCATCTATACTATCCCCAACAGGTGGACATCTAGTTTTTGCTTCTTCTTTTGGATATCCCTAATATTTAGGGTGCTTTTCTTTATATTGAGCCAAAATCTGCATCTCTGCATCTTCCACCCATTGTTTCTAATCCTGCCTTTTGGTATCAAGCAGAATATATTCCTTTTCCAAATCACAGACCTTTAAAGGTATCAAAATAAGTTCCACCACCCCTTTTATGTCCTCTTCCTGGTTAAAAATCTTGACAAATCCTCAGATGGCATTATGTTAATGACCTTCCTCTATCGATCACCTCTAATTTATCTTGTATTTATCATGTTTGTACTTAGTTGTTGGCATGTTGTCCTCCCCATTAGACTCTGAGCTCCTTGAGAACAAAGGCTGTCTTTTAGCTTTCTTTCTATTCCTAGTGTTTTATACAGAATTGGAGATATATAGTAGGTGCTTAATTAAATGTTTGTTGACTGACTCTTTCCCATTCTGGTTGAAAAGCAGGAGGTTGGCCAGAAGAGGGCAGTGCCCTACCTAAAATGTAATACTCAGAACAGAAAACTATTCCTTTGTGGGGCAGACCAGAGCACAATAGGATTATTATTACATGCTATTCCTCTCAACGTAGCCTAATATGACGTCTATATAATATCATATTGTTAAATAATTGATCTTATGGTTCATTAAAATCCTCTTACTATCTCAGAGAAGTTATCTAGACTTGATACACCTCTTTTGCCTTGTATCTATGAAGTTAATATTTCAAATAAAAATATAAATAAACTTTGCATTTAGTTCTATTCAATTTAACCTTAGAGTTTATCCAAGTTTAAGGAAAAAAGTTAAAACAGAATAGGACCAAGGAAAGGCTCCCAGGGCATTCCACCAAAGACCTCCTTCCTTCTGAGGTGACATTGAATTATTATTTTTTAAAACTTTACCTTCTGTCTCAGAATCAACACCATGTATTGTTCCAAGGCAGAAGAGTAGGAAATGGGGTTTAAATAACTTGCCTAGGTTCACACAGTTAGAAAATGTTTGATGCCAGATGTGAACCCAGGACCTCCCATTTTTAGGGCTGGCTCTCAATCCACTGAGCCACCTAGCTGCCTGCAGCATTGAATTATTAATGTCTTTAGATCCAGTCATTTCACTGGTTGTGATATCTTGCTATATTATCATCTTCTAACCCATATCCCTCCACATTTTCCTCAAGAATAACATGGGAGATTTTGTCAACTGCTTCATTTAAAATCTGTGTAAACTGTATATACAGTATATTAATGATCCACCATTTCATGATATGAAAAAATCTGTTATTTCATCAGCAAGGATAGGATACTTCTGGTATGAGATTTCTCTTTATTAATGGAAATCATTATTTGTAAGTGGGGTCAACAACTCCTAGAGAGTTGCTTTTTAAAAAAAAATATCTTTTATTTTTCCCCATTTCATGTATTTTTCCCCATTTCATGTAAAAGACAATTTTTTTGCCATTCTTTCTTTAAATTTTGAGTTCCAAATTTTTTCCCTTCCTCCTAGCCTCCCTTTTCTGAGACAGTAAGCAATCCAATATAGGTTTTATATGTGCAATCACATAAAATATTTCCCCACATTAATCATTATGTATAAGAGATCTTGAACAAAAGAAAGTGAAATATGGTATGTTTTGGTCTGCATTCAGAATCCCATCAGTTCTTTTCCTGGAAATGTTTTGGGTCATTGTATTATTGAGCACTGCTGGGTCATTCACAGTTGTTTGTCACACAATATTGCTGTTACTGGGATGTTCTCCTGGTTCTACACTCTTCCCTTTGTATCAGTTCATGTCTTTCCAGGTTTTTCTGAAATTATCTCATTGTTTCTTATACCACGATTGTATTCCATTTGATGGACATTCCATTCCAATTGATTGACACCCCCCCATTTCCAATTTTTGCTATCACAAAATTGGCTGTTATAAATATTTTTGTACCAAAGGGTCCTTTCCCCCTGTCTTTTATCTCTTTAGGTGACAGACCTAGTAGTAGTATCGCTGGGTCAAAGGGTACATACAAGTCTTAACACCTTTTGGATGTAGTTCCAAATTGCTCTACAAAATAGTTGGATCAATTCACAACTCCCACAGAAGTGTCTTAATTATCCCACATCCCCAATTATTTTCTTTTTCTGTTATATTGGCCAATCTGCTAGGTGTGCAGTGGTACCTCAGAATCTTTTAATGTGTTTTTCTCCTAGAGATTTACTTAAAGAACACAGAGGTCAATTAACTTTTTAAAGTTTATATAACTAGTGTCAGAAGCAGGATTTCTAATTTAAATCTGATTCTTTCCTCACTATGATATGCCAACTATGTACAACCAACCAAAGGGCTAGGGCCTTTTTCTGTCTTCCAACAATTACTATCAATTTGTCTCATTAACAGTGCTAGGGAAATAGAACCTGAGGGCCTCAGTCAGGACCAAAAATGATGGGGAAACCCATCTGAGCAAGAAAAAGCAAAAACTAAATTAATAAACAAAATAATCTAGATATATAGAGGAAGAGAAAGAGAGGGAGAGAAGAAAAGTAAAGGGGAAAATGAGCATTTCTATAGCACCTACTATGTGCTAGACACTGTGCCAAATACTTTTTATAAATATTTCATTTTATCCTCACTATAGCTCTACAAGTAAGTGCTATTATTAACTCCATTTTGCAGTTATGGAAACTGAGGCCAAAAAGTGACTTAAAGGGGGTCATACAACTAGGAAGTATCCGAGATCATAGAGGCAAACTGGTCATTCAGCCTTGGATTTATGAATGAAAAATCAGACCAGTAACTGTCAAAAGAGATAATAAAATAAGGTGTCTGTAGCATGAACTGGTCTTGATTAAGCCTTTTTCTATTAGAAGTGTAATGATTGCATCCATTTCTAGACCATCCCATTAATAATGAACATGTCTAGACCCTTCGCCTTTAGTTTAGACCCCACTCCTCTTCCTTTATTTGAAAATTGGTCATTTGCTTTTCTCTAGCTCTGCAGTACCTTGCCTGCATGGGCTTTCAAAAATCAATGAGAGTAACTCAAAGTCCCATCCAGCACTGTTTATGGTATCCTAGAATATAATTGGTCAGTGTTCAATGACTAGAACTTGACAAGGTCAGCCAACTGCCTTTATATTACCTCTTTATCTTGGGATGGTTATTATTGCTCTGACTTTTCTGGACTAAAGATTATTCTCCTTGACAGAGAAAATAGAAACAAAATTAAAATTAGGTAATTTTAGCTTTTCTCTGTTTTTGTCCATTATCACATTCTCACCTTTCTGAGCAGGTCCTATCACTTTGATCTTTTTCTTTCTCCTACAAGAGCTCTAAAAAAACAATCAGCAAACCCCTTCCCAACCCCAACTTCTATCCCTAAATCAAAACTACTTCCTAAGTTGTTTTTAGCATTACTCCCCTCTTCAGTTCATTTTGAGCTTTAGTACTTGGAAATGATTTCTTAGAGGTTCCTGTCACACTATTTTTACAAATATTTTCTCTCTCCCTCATCTCCCAATTGAACCATAACAATAAGAAAAATAAGACCTTCATTAACAAGTGCATAATCTAGCAAAAAAAGATCCCTATGTTGGCCAATGTTTTTTAATTGCCTTATTCTGTATTTTTAAAGTCCACAATCACCTGTCTGGAAGGAAAGGCATGTTTTATCATCAGCCCTCTGAATTATGTTTTATTATTCAATTGAGGGACGTTCTAATGTCTTTCAAAAGTTCTTTTTTATTGTTTATTTTTGTTTACATGTTTTTAAATTGTTTATATGTTTATTGCATATGTTGTTCTCTTAATTCTATTCACTTTACTCCGCATCAATTCAAAGAAGTCTTCCCAGTTTCCCATGTAACTGTCCATTTCATCATTTCCTGTCATTTTCCTATTTGTTTTGTATTATCTACTGCCCTTGCCTCTATCTTTTTTTTATAGAGATAAGAACAGGAACTATTTGTCTTAGTTTCTTCATCTTGTAAAATGAGCTGGAGAAGGAAATGGCAAACCACCCTGTATCTTTGCCAAGAAAACCTCAAATGATGTCACAAAGAATTGAACTGGACTGAAATGACTGAAATCAACAAAATGCTGGGGGGGGAGGGGGGGGATAAAAAAAAGAGGATGGTACTAAGAGAAACTTGAAGGAAGAAGAAAAATAGGATAAATTATACCACATAAAGAGGTATATGGGGGTGGGGAGAGAATACTATTATAAAAAGGGGAGGAAGAGAGTGATAATAGGTAATAATTAAAACTTACTCTCATTGGAATCAGTTCTGAGAGGAAAGAACAGCCAGATCTATTGGGGTATAGAATTCTATCTTACCCTACAAGGAAGTTGAGAGGGAATAACAAAGGAGGGAGTGGGGTGGGGAGTATTATAAGGGAGGGAAAGGCTGGGGGCGTGATTAATAGATCTTTAAAAGAAATAAGAGGGGAATAAGAAGAAAGGGTGTGGGAAGGAAACTAAAATAAGGGTGGGGGAAAGAGGGACTGATTAAAAGCAAAACACTGGTGTAGAAGGAAATAATTAAAGAGGAAACAGCAGGATTAATGAGGAAATCAAAATGATGGGGAATACATGGGTGGTAATTTCATAACTCTGAATGTGAAATGAGATGAACTCACCCATAAAATGGAAGTAGATAGCAGAGTGGATTAAAAACTAAAATCCTACCATATGTTGTCTATAAGAAACACAAGAGCCAGGTAGACACACACACAGGGTAAAGGTAAGAGGCTAGAGCAAAATCTATTGGACATCACCTGAGAAAAAGAAGGTAGGAGTCACAATCATGATATCTGACAGAGTAAAAGTAAAAATAGATCTGATTAAAAGACATAAGGTAATTCTATCCTCATAAAAGGCAGTATAGACAATGAAGAAATATCAGTACTCAACACGTGTGCACCAAATGGTATAGCACCCAGATTTTTAAAAGAGAAACTTGGAGCTTAAGGAGGAAATAGATAGTAAAACTATACTAGTGGGAGACCTCAACCTTCCTCTATCAGATTTAGATAAATCAAACTGAAAAATAAATAAGAAAGAAGTAAGAGATGTGAATGAAATCTTAGAAAAATTAGAGTTAATATATGGAGAAAAATAAATAGGGATAAAAAGGAATACACCTTTTCAGCAGCACATGGTACATTCACAAAGATTGACCATATACTAGGGCATAAAAACATTGCAAATAAATGCAAAAAAGCAGAAATAATAAATGCAACTTTTTCAGATCATAATACAATAAAAATTATAATTAGTAAGGATACTTGGAAAGGCAAATCAAAAAATAATTGGAAATTAAATAATCCAATTCTCTAAAACTGGTTGGTTAAAGGACAAATCATAGAAACAATTAATGATTTCATTGAAGAGAAAGACAATGAGGAAACAACATATCCAAATTTTGGGGACACTGAAAAAGGAGTACTTGGGAAAATTTATATCCCTGAGTGCCCATAGTAACAAAAAAGAGAAAGAGGAGATTAACAAATTGGGCATGCAACTGAAAAAACTAGGAAAAGAACAAATTAAAAAGCCTCAGATAAAGACCAAATTAGAAATCCTAAAAATCAAAGGAGAAACTAATAAAATTGAAAGAAAAAGAAATATTGAACTAATAAATAAGTCTAGGAGCTGATATTTTGAAAAAACAAACCAAATAGATAAAGCATTGGTTAATCTAATTAAGAAAAAGAAAGAAGAGGATCAAATTAACAGTATCATGAATGAAAAGGGTGATCTCACCTCTAATGAGGAGGAAATTATGGTAATTATTAAGAACTATTTTGCCCGATTACATGGCAATAGAGGTAAAGTGGATGAATGTTTACAAAAATATAAATTGCCTAGATTAACAGAAAAGGAAATAGAATTCTTAAATAACCCCATATCAGAAAAAAAGAAATTGAATAAGTCATCAAAGAACTCCCTAAGAAAAAATCCCCAGGGCCAGATGGATTCCCAAGTGAATTCTATCAAACATTTAAAGATCAATTAATCCCAATAACCTACAAATAATTTGACAAAATAGGCAAAGAAGGAGTCTTTTCAAATTCTTTTTATGGGTAGGTGGGTGGGTGGGTGGGAAAATTAGGTAGGTACTTAAGGGTAGAATATAGAGGTGGGATTTTGAAGTTTAGAGGTCTCCTATCAATTTGCCCAGTATCATAGACATTTATAGTGTGAGGGCTGCCTCAATTGCAATCTAGTCTAATATTTTGTTTTATAGATTGGAGGATCTAGGACTTCCAGCATCCTGCAGGTACTAATAATACATTTGGCTTCATAGAATGAATGTTTTGTTTGTTTCAGGGGTTTTTTTTGCCCCTTATGGTGATTATTATTTATTGAAAAGATTCATTTACACAAAAAAAAGGTATTCTATCCACAAAATAGATACAAGATAATTTTGGAGGGAGGTACTAGAAGCTGGGGATGGGGCTGGGGATTCAGGAAAACTTCATGCAATCATGACTTTGATCTTATTTTAGATTCTGTATTTCCCTAATGCTTTCAATTGGCTGACTTGGATTCCCTTTATCTTCTTAAGTCTTCCTATTGATTCAGAACTGTAGGCATTCGTTGAGCTGCTTAAGTGAACAGTCCCCTTAAAAATTTCAGACATTCCCCCTCAAGCTGTTGAGATCAAAGGCCCAGAGATCTAGAACTTGAAGGAAAATCAAATGGCATCTAGTTCAACCCCCTTATTTTACAGATGAGGAAACTGAGATGTGGTCTCAGATAGAAAAAGGGGAAAGATTAAGCTATTTTGGAAATTGGCTAGGCATTGTTTCTTTTAATCCAGTATTAACTGGGCTAAAGTAATAGCTAAATTCAGACGATAGTAATTCAGAATTTATGACCATTTTGACACTACTTTACCTTTACTCCATCAATGGAAAAAAACAAATTAAGAGTATAAAGAGACTGCTAGGATGAATATTTAGCAGAGTTCAATCAAAAATTTCAAGCCTTCCAAGCCACTTTATTAGCATCAATTTGTATGTGCTAGTTTCAAAATACCTGTTAATTAAAATAGATCCATACCATCTCTACTCCAGGGGGTGGGTGGATGATGGTGGTTCAGTTATTCCACTTGAAAGTAAACACTCCTGTGATTTTAGGCAAGTCACAATCTTTGAACTTTATTTTCTTTATTTGTAAAATGAGAGGGTTGGGTTAGACAGACTTGGAGGTCCTATCCAGCTCTAAATTTTTGATCCTCACATCCTAAGTGGTTTCCAAAGTGGGGGACACAATATGATCCATGGGGTCCCCTAAGGAAAATATTAGGACTAAAGAGAAAAGTACAGCTTTTCAATGTCCTTGTATCTGCTGGACTATCAGCTGTACCTGCACACCCCAAGTTGGGAAGGCAGGTAGTCATCACCACCTAACCCTAACCCTCAGCGTCTTTGTCCCGTTGTTCTCCCTTTCTCCTATTTCCACCAGAGCAAAGTCTTCCAGTCAGGTTAAAAACTTTTTGTGCTACTAATCGATAAATATGAAACCTTTTAAAAATGTGTTTATTGGTTTCCGGGTTAAGATGGCGGCAGAGTAAGAAGCAGCTCTTAACCTCTCCTGACCGAAACACACAAAACTCCTCAAGGGGACATAAAAACAAGTCCAGACGAACGGAGGAACCCCACAACAGGGCACAGCGTGGAAGGTACGTGGAATCGAGACATTTCCAAGCTAAAAAGGGCTCTCACTCAATCGCGAGCTGAGCAACCGCCCCACCCCCACCCCCTCCACACTCACCTATAGCTCTGAACCCAGCTAAAAAGAAATAGAGCAAGTTTGGGGCACCCATCGAGTCATCGGCAGCTCCGGGACCTGTTCCTGAGAGCAGCAAGACTTAGGACCCCATTAAGTCAAGAACGCACGCGAAATCTGAGCGCGCGCGGGAGCAGAGCGTGGACGCTGGGAGCGGAGCGCCAGCTGAGCAGAGGCGTGGGTGCCGGCTGAGCAGAGGAGTGGGTGGAGGCAAACACAACCAGGAACTAAAGCCTAAGTGGGGAACCAGTGCAGACGGGGTATACGACTGTGGAAGTAGCTCCCTGAGACTTGTAAAGGAATCTCCTGCAGAGGATCAAGCAAGGGGATCCACCAGGGGGCTTGACCTTGGAAAAAACTAGAACTCAGTCCTCAGGAGCCAATAGATCTCAGACAGACACTGAGAGTGAGGATAAACCTGAGAAGCTGCTGGGCTAATGATGGCTAATCAGTTACAGGAAATTCAGAAGAGAAAGAATAATAACAAAAAAAAGAAGTCTTTAACACTTGACAGCTTCTACACAGAGAAAATCCAGACAACCGAGCAAACAGAGGAGGAGAACAAACAACCATCCAGAC
>NC_058130.1:194720261-194739074 GCF_016433145.1 Gracilinanus agilis
ACACCAATGCAACTACCAACAATTTGGAAATTGGTCTTGTTCAAGGACACAAGACAAAACTAGTGGAAACGCGCATCGGCCAAGGGTGGGGGGGGCGGGGGGGGTTGAAGGGGAAAGGTGGAGCATGAATCATGTAACCATGTTAAAAATGAATATTAATAAATGTTAAAAAAAAATGAAAAAAAAAGGTGAAATTTATCACCAATAAAAGTAATCAAGTATAAATAGACAAGTAAAAAATAATACAACTATAAATATACTAACACTCTAAAAATGTCCCTTTATTCTGTTTGAAATTCCATTACTTTTGACTCTTCTTTTTTTCTTTTACATTTGTAGTTTAAGTATATGTTATTCTGCATTCATTGAGCTGACTTTATATTTTACAGTTGTTACCATATTTCTTGATTCACGTTTTTTGAATTGTAAAAAAAAAAAATCAGTAAATTAATAAATCATAGGCATCAAGGGAAAAAAAATGTGTTTATTTCATTTTGGGAGTGGGGTGTGCAGGTATAGCTGGTAGGGGATGAATATGGGTAAGGAAAAGAGAGAACAAGAGGTGGGGAGCAGTTACAAGGGCATTGAACAGCTGTATTTTTCTCTTTACTTCTAATATTTTCCTCAGGGGCCCCCATGGATCACACTGTGTTCCCCACTTTCTGCAAAATGAAGGGTAAGGATTCACTGCTCAATCAAACTACTCAGGAACTATCAGAGTTGCCTACAGTGCCCAGAAGGGTGCATTCACTCTTGTTCCACTTTCTTTTTATCAAAATAGTGGAAAACAAGTTAGTGTTTGCCAGATTATATAACCAAAACACGAATCCCCAACATTGCAAACTTGAGCTAGAATAATACAGTGACCTGGTAGAAAATTCCATAAGCTCTCAATATGGAGCAATGTTCAATGGGAGGCTTGGGTGCAAGGAAAAGGTTTTGTTTATTTGTTTTTCAATTTTGGAGCCATTAAAAAAACAGCTCAAGACATTAAAGACTAAGTAGTACATTACTAGGTCTTCTAGGGCAATTGTAGCATCTTTGGTAAGACTCTTTATTTAACCTAAGAGGCAACAACAAAGGCAAATTGATACTCTGTAGACCCTCATACAGAATCTTCACATTTCCTACAAAATGACTTTTCAGAGAAGTGGTTGTGCTTAGCCTCGGTGTATATGCAATCTTTGATGAGCATCCTTTGTACTGTGTGCTATTTAATGTGACATAAATGAATCATGAAAAATTGCTGTTAGTCATGCAGTAAGCCCTGAAAATAGTTGGCTTATTCCTTACAACAGGCCATTTTCCACAGCATAATCCTGCAGATTCGCAGGGAGTCATTGTAAAAGAAAGCTGACAAGATTTACCAACTGATTAAATTGACACCCAGAGAGGCAATATAATTTGCCTCAGGTCTCCCGGCTAGTAAGTAAATGGCACTATGATTATAATAGAAGTAGAATGAGATTTAAAGTCAGGAGACTTGGAGTCAAATCCCAGCTCTGTTTGACACTTGCTAGCAGAGTGATGATGGATAAGACCCTTAATCTCTCTGAGCCTCAACTTCCTCATCAGTAAAATGGGACTAAATATATTTTCCCTGCCTGTCTCACTTGTTTGTTGGTGCTTCTCAATTGACCAATATACTTATCTGTTCAGATATTCTGTCACCCCATGTATACCCCATTATATAAGCCCCTTAAGGCCAGAGATTGTTTCATTATTACTTCTGTGTCCCCTGCCCAGTGATTTGCTTTAATGTTTATTAAAATAAACTGAATTATTGAGAGGAAAATATTTTGTAATCTTTACCAGATGATATAAAATACAAATATTATGAGGTAAGATATGGATGAAGATGATAAACTTCCAGTTCACCTGAAGAAACATGTCTCTTTTGATGGTGCTGCCTTGCTTCCTTTAACTAAGTCATAGTTTGGAGTCATAGGGAAGCTAAAATAACTCATATTCCATTTGTTGTTTAATAAGTGTTTCTTTTCCCTTTTGTTTCTGTGACATGTGAGTTGGCACTATGGAAGACAGTTGACTGAGGAATATTTCCCACTTCCCTGGGAAACCAGATCTTCCCTTGCCATCACCCACAAATGATCCACTTCCATGTTCATAAACTCCCTTATCTGATGACAATCTCTTATCATTCCACATCTGTTTTCCAACTCCAAACCCTCTTCTTTATTCATACCATGACCTTCATTCACTCCCTCAGTCTCCCAGTTTTCTACCCACTCCATCACCCATCTACTGGCTACTCTTCCTTTTGACCTTTTGGTGAACCAATTCAACTCTATACCATGCCTTGATTCTTGTGGTATTCTTGATCTTGAATCTGCCAAGATTCACTCTTAGATAATCCTCACCATAAACTGCCTTCATTCCTGCATATGTGCTCCTGAAAAAAGCTAGAGAAAGTCATGAAACTGTTTTGACTTGGGTCCATTTTGCAAATTTTTACAAATTTATGCTACATAACCTCAAATGGGCCTTCATTGCTGCAAGGCAATATTTTTTCACCTCCTTAATTAGCTCACTCTCCCACTCACCTTTCCAAACTTTTTTATCCCTCCTCAAACTTTCCATGGCTTCCCTCCCCCACTTTCTCAGCTGAGAACCTTGCTCAATGAAAAAATTGAGGCCATTCACTAAGAGTTCCTTCTTGTCCCCTCTGCCTCATGTCACATCATTGAGATGCTTCTGCCACCATTTTCTCCTTCACCTTCACATATGAAACAGGTTCTCTTTGCCATGGACATGTGTGAGTGATCCCATTCCATCTGCCTTCTCTAACAGATTGTCCTCTCTATCGTCCCCACTCTCTCACTTAACCTTCAATATCTCTCAGCAATCTCAATAGCTGCTTCCCTACAACCTGCAAACACACGTATATGTCTCCCATTCTCAAAAAATACTCACTTGAATCATCTTTCCTCACAACTATTATTCCATATCTTTCCCCCTTTGGTGGTGAAGTTCTTGAAAAGACCTTCTCTACTTCCTTTCCTCTCATCTTCTTGTCTCTTTAGTCTGGCTTCTGACATTATTATTTGATTTTCAATGGCTTTTTCTCAGTACTGATACTTCTTGTCCTCTCTGTCCATCACCCTCTTTTCCTTGATAGTGTCCTCTCTGTGTTTTCATGACAAAATTGTTCCTGGTTCTCCTATTACCTTTCCAACAGTTCCTCCTCCATTTCCTTTGCTGGATCTTCACCCAGGGAACACACACTAACCATGGGTGTCACACAGGACTCTGTTCTGAACTCTCCTCTCTTCTCCCTCTATATTGTTTCACCTGGTGATCTTATCAGATCCCATGGATTCAATTATCATCTCAGTGTTGAATATTCTCAAATCGAATGCAACCCTAAGCACTCTTCTGATTGCCAGTGACCCATTTCCAACTGTCTGTTAGATATTTTGAACTAGATATTCTATGAACATCTTAAAATCAATATATCCAAAACTCAACTCATATTTTCTCCTAAATCCTCCTTTCTTCCTTAGTTCTCTATTAATGTTCAGAGTACCATCTTTTTCCTAGTCTCACCCAGGCTCATAAGCTACTTATCATCCTGACTGCCTCACTCTCTGCCATTCTCCATGTCCAATCTGCTGCCAAGTCCTGTAGGTTTTTATCTTCATTACATGCTTCATACATGTCTCCTTTTCTCCTTTGACTGTCACCATCTTGTTGTAGGAGTTTATTACTTTACTCATAGGTTATTGCAAAAGCATACTGGTTGGTCTGCTGCCTCAAGCCTCTCCCTTCTCATCCTTTACTCAGCTCTCAAAATAATTTTCCTAAAGCTTAGGTCTGACTATGTCACCCACTCCCATCCTCAATAAACTCCAGTGTCTCTCTATCACTGCCCAGAATAAATATAAAATCCTCTATTTTGCTGTTCAATGCCCTTCATGGTGCAGCCTCTCCCTACTTCTAGTCTTCTTATACCATACACACTTCAATATGCGCTGTATCCAGTGATCCTGGTCTCCTTTATATTCCTTGAACAAGCAATTCTCGACTCCCTTCACCTTCATTGACTGTCCTTTCATGTTTGGAATGTTCTCTCTCCTCCTTTTCACTCCTTGGTTTTCCTGACTTCTTAGCTCTTCTTCTACAGGAAGATTTCCCCCAAACTCCTTAATGCTAATACCGTTCATCTGTTGATAATTTTCAATTTATCTTGTATATCTCATTTGTACATAGTTTGCATGTCTTTTGCCCCACTAGACCACACATATTTGTTTACTTGTAGGTGCCTCCAATAGACTGTGAGTTCCTTGAAGGCAAGGATTATCTTTTCTCACTTTTCGTGTTCCCACTTTTTGTGTTCCCAACACTTAGCACCAAGCCTGGCACAAAGTAGATGCTTAATAAATGATCAGCTACCTGATCTTACCAATCTTTGCCTCCTGGAGCTTTATTTGGGGTGAAGTTCTCACTTTGGCCATTTCCTCCTCCTCTTTCATTCCTTTCTCAAAGGGGTAGAGGAATACTTAATACTTAGCTGTAGGTTCTCACATTCCAACAACCTACAAAGCCTGTGAACAAAGGCTTTTTTAGTGCAGAGTAATGGCAGTGAGGTGGCACAGTGGATAAGCCTAGAGTTCAAATTCAGCATCAGATACTTGTTATGTGATTCTGGGCTTAACTCTGCCTCAGTTTCTTCATCTGTAAAATTAGCTGAAGAAGGAAATGACAAACCATTCCAGTATCTTTGCCAAAAAAACCCTGATGGGGTTAGACACGACTGACACTATTCAACAACGATGGCCCAAATCTTCATTGATTCATTCCTCTGCTATGTTAGAGAGATTATAAAAATACTGCTCCTTAAAAAAATTATATCTGTGCCCCCGGATAAGAAATTCTCCAATAATTGACTAGAATCAGGAATCTCTGTTCTGGCTTAAAATTCTGTGTAACTCTTTCTATGTAAGAGGCAGGTACAATTATATAATATATAGGTTATGTGGTCATGTTTACGTGAAGGAAAAGCAAAAGATCAGTACAAAAAAATATATCTTAATGTAAAACAAGGATACAAATCATAAACAGATGTCAGGGAATACCTAGTCATGCATGGGAAGGGGGGGGAAGTTGGAGGAGAGAGACTTTTCTAGAACTTTCACAGTTCTTAAGGAACAAGTATTTAAGTGTCTTCTGTGTACTAGGCACTATGCCAAGTGATTTACAAATATTATCTCATTTGATTTCTATACCACTCTTGTAAGGTAGATATTATTGTTATCCTCATTTTGTAATTGTGGACACTGAGGCAGGCAGAGGTTAAATGATTAACCCAGGGTCACAGAGCTAGTGTCTGAGGCAGGATTTGAATTCAAGTCTTATTGACCTCAGGTCAAGAGCTCTTTCCACTGCACCACCTAGTTTAGACGGTCATTTTTTCTAGAAGGTACTCTGAATTTCCCCTTTCTTGGCAAGTCCCAGTATGGAAGCCAACTTCCTAGGCTCAATCTTTGGTTCTAGTTTGATGGTTTTCCCTTGCCATAGATCTACTACATCTCTCTTTGTCTATTCCCATCTCCCCCTCTGCCTCATTTAAAATGTAGAGTGAGCTAGTCTTAACCCCTTGTGCCCATTCATTCCAAATCATAGAATGCCTGGACTGAGGAGTTTGTTCTTTTGTGACACTGGTCCATGGATCCCAAGATACTTAGCTGGCTCTTAGCATCCTCTTCCTTCACCTGAAAAAGAGTTGGCTCCATTGGAGGCAGGCTTATGAATCAACCTGAGTGGGAACACTTGTACTTCCTTCTTGACATTTATATTGCTAGATATATCCCCAAAACTTATACTGCGTACTTAAAAGTTTTGGATTTGCCCCAGCTGATCTTTGTAAGGGACTACAAAGAGTTCTGGCCCAGGGGAGGCATGTAAACCTGTCCCAGAGTCTAATGATATGGGATTTTCTCCTTGTTGGTGGAGATGAAGACCCTGCCCTTAATGATGGATAAAGCACAATTATAAAGAAACCGATTGCTTCTGTTTTCAGAGTACCCTTTTTGGGGTTCATCATTTCGGTGCTCCTGGCTTTTAGTTTCAAGGGAGAAGATGAAAGAGGCCAACCTCATTCCAGGCTGCTGAAAGAAAAGACTCCAAGAAGACACAAGAGGAATGGGCAATCTCTCTCATGTTGCTATTCCCAGCATGCTACTCTAGAGACTTCTGGAAGTTTCCCCATGGGTGAGATCATGGACTCTCTTATATTGCTCCCAATAAGAGAGCTCTTGGGGCAGCTGGGTAGCTCAGTGGATTGAGAGCCAGGCCTAGAGACAGGAGGTCCTAGGTTCAAATCCAGCCTCAGACACTTCCCAGCTGTGTGACCCTGGGCAAGTCACTTGACCCCCATTGTCCACCCTTACCACTCTTCCACCAAGGAACCAATACAGAAGTTAATGGTTTAAAAAACAAAACAAAAAATAAGAGAGCTCTTTTCTTCCATATTTTCTAAGCTATCTTCTTCTATGTACACCTTCTCTGATTCCTATTTTGCCATGGGATGGACGGGTTTCTTTGCTTTTTTTTTTTTTGGTGAGTATTGTAGCATCCATGTTTCTGAGAGGGGTTCAAACTGCATCTCAGAATTCCATAGTGCCCCCCAGAACTCCAAGGGAGGGGGCAGTTAAAGGCAGTTGGAGTCCTGGTATAAAAGCCAGGTCACCTCTTTTGCAAGGGTCCTGACTCTTGGCTCTTGGCTCTGGGTACACACACACACACATACACACACACACACACACAAACACACACACAAACACACACACACACACACACACACACACACACACACACACACACACACACACACACACACACACACACTCTGTGTAGCTCCTGGGGCTGAGGCATTCAGTCTCTGACAGCCAGGGCTGCTTTATTTGATAGCTAACCTCAAAGATAGACCTTCAAGCAAGATCATTCTCTACCTTCAGTTTAGCTGCTTAGGTTTTAGAAGGAAGATTATTTAGGGGCTTAGATAGGAGTTCAGCCATTCGAGATACATTTCCCCCTTTGGGAGGGAGGTGTTTTGACATAGCTGATTTAGATAGCTTCCCCTTACCTCTCATTCCTAAATCATTTCCCTTCTTCTGTTCCCAGAAACCATTAAACCCTTACTATTTAGAAACTGTGCCTGGATACAGATAATTTGAGGTGATGCTCACATCCTCCATAAGCCAAGATCCTCTTTCTAGTGGCTCTGAAGTGGATCCTAGCTTCAGAGCCAGTGGGCTGCTCCTAAGACATCAAGCCCCACCTATTTCTATCCTTTGGGGAAACAATACATACAGAGAGAGATATTACTATAAGGGTTTAGTCTTTACAATTACCAGCTTCAATCCTGAATTTACCTAGCTAGTTCTAGCCTCCATTGCTTGACTGAAAGAAAATAGTAACTGATTTTTTTTTAAACCCTTACCTTCCATCTGGAGTCAATACTGTATATTGGCTCCAAGACAGAAGAGTGGTAAGGGTAGGCAATGGGCGTCAAGTGACTTGCCCAGGGTCACAAAGCTAGGAAGTATCTGATGCCAGATTAACAGTAACTGATTTTTTTTTTTTAAACTCTTACCTTCCATCTTGGAGTCAATACTGTGTATTGGTTCCAAGGCAGAAGAGCAGTAAGGGCTAGGCGATGGGTGTCAAGTGACTTGCCCAGGGTCATACAGCTGGGAAGTGTCTGAGGCCAGATTAAGAGTAACTGATTTTAACAGCTTATTCCTCCACTGGGGGTGGAGGAAGATTCTACTCCCTCACTTTAGCCCCTGCCATCCAGTCAAGTCTGCCTGCTTCTCCTCTGATCTGGGGCTCCATCACCATCTGACCCCTAATCTTACAGTATTAATCATAGAACTTGTATTAGATGGGAAATGAGTTAAGCCTTAGATATTGAGCTTAAGGTTCCTCTTCCCCCTAGAAATGAAAAAGTGATCAAAAGTTAGATGGAATCTGATCCTATCCCCCAAACTAACAATATTTAAGGGGACAAATGGATGTGTTTGTAGCCTGGTACTCCTCTTTTTCTAAGGAGAGCAGAGTGGTGGCCTCTAGCCCCTGCCTCCTGCCTCCCCTCCTGTCAGGTATGAAAGTCTTCCTGGGAGAAGGAGAGCGGGACAGGGAGAGAAAAGGCTAGAGACGAATATGCCTCCTCCTTCAAGCCCCATAACAGCAGGCACCCTCACCGCGTGTGGAGACTCGCTACTCACGTGGGGCCAACTCCTTCACTCCATCCCCTACGTTTTTACGTATTTCACTGGAGGTAGTCATTACATTTCTTCGTATATTTAGACCAACTGTAAGGGGAGGGAGAAGAGAGCCGAACTGCTGCCTCCTCGTATGTGTGACGAGTGGGATCAGGAGGATTCCTTCCTTTCCCCCTTCTCCCTTGGCTAGCGGTACCCCGTGTAGTCTGCTGGGAGCTGGCTGATTTGCTGTGCTTGGACCTAGGCCCCTTCTGCCAGCACGTTTCCTATTAGCCCTTTAGCGCGAAGCCGGCACACACGGCCCCCTGGAAAGGGCCAGGGCTATTGTCCTAGCGAGGGGTCCAGCTCCAGGGACGGTCCATGCAGTGCCGCACAGCCTCTTTCTCCAGGCAGCCTCCACGGGGTGTACTCCAGCTGGAGCTGATCAGGGATGGGGGTGGGAGGTTGCCTGGATCACAACCGCAACATATAATTGCATTTTCTTGGGTTTCCAGCAAAATGAGGCTGTTTGAATTTAACCAGGCTTGTCTTTGGAGGATGGTCTCTCCCTTAGTCTGTATTATACAGACTTGCCTGTACTCAGTGCTTAATAAGTGCTTCTTAAATGGAATGGAAGGCTGAGAAGAAATGCCAAATCTGATGTTTACTATCTGCGTGATTTGTGATGCCACGTAGCCTTTCCTCAGCCCATTTCCACATGTGAAAAATAAAGAAGTGAGGCAGCTAAGTGGCTTAGCAGATAGAGAACAAGGGCTGGAGATGGAAGGTCCTAGGTTCAAACCTGGCCTTAGACACTTCCTAGATGTGTGACCCTGGGCAAGTCACCTCACCCCAATTGCCTAGCCCTTACCACGCTGATATTTAGAGTCAATTGTAACACAGAAGGAAACGGTTTTAAAAAAAGAAAAGAATAAGAAAGACATGAGACCACATAGCCTCTGAAGGACCTTCTACCTCTAGCTCTATGATCCTAATTTAGATCTTGCCCCCTGGTGGCAGAGCCTTTGGGAACCCAGGGTCAATTCCATACCACCATTCATCAAGAGCTGAATTTTATGCCAGCAAGAGTCCTTGTGATCTACCTCAGTGGAGGGCATGCCCACATTCCTAAAACTCAGTTTTAATCATGTCACCCGCCTACTCAGTAAAATCCATGGACTCACTATCACTTCCAGGATCAAATACAAAATCTTCTGTTTGGTATACAAAACCCTTCATAACCCGGCTCTCTCCTCCTTTTCAAGTCCTACCCCCTGACATATATATTCTTTGATCCAGTAACACTGACCTCCGGGCTATTTCATGACCAAGACACTACATCTCTCTGGTCTGGGCATTCTCTCTGGCTATACTCAATTCCTGGAGCATCCTGACTTCCCTGCCCCTCTTTAAGGTCCAAGTGAAATTTCATATTTTTTTTGCTGGAAGTCTTTCCCAGTGCTTCTTAATTCTAGTGCCTTCCTTCTGTTAATTATTTCCTATTTATCCCGTATTTTTGTGTATACACTATGTTTGCACATTGTCTCCCCAGATAGATTATAAGCTCCTCAAAGGCAGAGGCTGTATTTTGCCTCTTTTTGTATCCCCAGTGCTTAGCACAGAGTTTCTGGCGCATAGTAGGTGCTTAATAAATACTGATTGACAGATGGATGGGTGGATGGAAGTAAGGCAACAGAGAGAATTAAAAATGAGAATTTGGAATAAATACAATAGGGAAAAGAAATCATTTGGTCAGAGAAGACAACTCTAAATAAAAATAAGACTCCTCTAACCATGAGTTTATACCTCATAATAGGAAGTATCCCTCAGCATCAAGAAACTGAGATTCAGAATTAAAGTTAAAGGACTCCTTGTTTTTTTTTTTAATTCTCTTGCCCTAGCTAGAAGATATGATTATTGTTTCAGTTTAACAATCAGTGTGAGGCTAGTTAGTGAACTAAGTTCCAGGTAAAATAAGTTTGTCTGAATTTCATCCTTCATAATTCAGACCTCTCTTCATGCCTGTATTGAGAAGGAAACTTTATAGAAAATAATGAACATATCTGAATAACTGCATCAGAAAAATCTCTCGGACTCAGATTTGTTGGATTTAATTTCCTAAGACAAGTTTTGGAACACTTGTGTAAGCATCCTTGCATGCCTGCGCAGGTAGACATACACACAAACACAAAGTTCAGAAAATATATTCACAGTGAATCCCCCAGGTTCCCTCCAAAGGATTTGGTGAACCTGAGGACTGCAGAGCCTGGTTGTATATAGTGAAATATGTGCTCATTAACTGACTATTGAATTACTAGAAACAGCCTCAGACATAGCTATAAGACCTGATTTCTAATCCCAACTCCGTTCAGCTTCAGTGCTCTAACCAATAACACGAGGGGGTTCTTATAGACTTCCTTTTTCACTCTAACATTATTACATGATTCTAAACAATAGCAGAACAAACACAATTTAAGAGACCTTCCTAGACAGTAGTCACCTATTTATTCTCTGTCCACTCACTGGAAACTTTTCTCTTTGTCACAATTCAGGCTGCATAATTCATGAGGGTTAAAATTGCCCAGTGATAAGATAAGAACATAAGATATTAATAGGACACTATAATATCAAAGAACATTGATGGTGTGTTGGCTTTTTTTTTTTTTTTGTATTTCAGATAATTTATTGTTAAATGAAAAAGCAAGAAGCAAATGGGGCTGGGGTAGAAAGGGGAGAAGAGGAATACCACAGACAACAGATTGTAGATTTTGTGAAATAATATTCTGTTTCCTAAGGTTGCATTATGGGAAGATTGCTCAATGTATCGTCTCCTTGAAATGGTTAAAAACATATACAATCGCTACAAATAGATGACTCTTGGCTATTCTCACGCTCATTTGTAGCAACTTGGCAATCCTTCCACTTCATCATTTAATAAGCAGACAGAGGCGAAACCATTTCAAGTCAATGCAAGACAAAGAAATTGGATCATCATCATTAACAAGTAGATAGAGGGGGCAGCTGGGTCAAAAGCCAGGCCTAGAGATGGGAGGTCCTGGGTTCAAATCTGGTCTCAGCCACTTCCTAGCTATGTGACCCTGGGCAAGTCACTTGACCCCCATTGCCTACCTTTATCACTCTTCTGCCTTGGAGCCAATACACAGTATTGACTTCAAGACGGAAGATAAGGGTTATTAAAACAACAACAACAACAACAACAAAACAAGTAGAAAGAGGCAAAACTACTTTGAATTAGCACAAGACAAAGAAATCAGACCAAGCAGAGGCAGTTAGGAAGGAATGGATTCTAAGAATCTGAGGTAGGACAGATGAGGCAGCCCTGCCTGGCTCCCACAAGATCACGTTAATAGTTTGCCATAGTAGCCACCAAGCTAAGGCTCCTGGCCAAGTGTCCCATGGCCATTAGCTATCTTTCTCGTTTTTTTTTTTTTTCAGAAAAATCAGACTGAGGAAAAAAGAAAAGACTAGAAGAAATCTTGTCGATTCTCCAGTGAATAACTCACAAATGAAAGAAAACACACTTTTCCTTTTTTTCTACAGTTTCACAATCACTTCTTCACATACCCTCACTCACATTCTAATGTTATATTCTCTCCATCCACCCTTACAGCTTCTCATCCAATCTTGCTACCTTACTGAAATATAACTTCTTCACCTAAACCAGTGATGGCGAACCTTTTAGAGACTGAGTGCCCAAACCAGCGATGGAGAACCTTTCAGAGACTGAGTGCCCAAATCAGTGGTGGCAAACCTTTTAGAGACTGAGTACTCAAATTGCATCCTCACACTGCACATGAGCTGCCCCCTTACCCCAGAGTCTGGGTACGGAGGAAGTGCTCCCATTGGGCTGCTGGGCAGAGGAGCAGAGCATGTGAGAAATGTCCTTAGGCATGTGGAGAGGGGGAAGGGAGCAGCTTCCTCTGGCATGCGTGTCATAGGTTCACCAACACAGATCTAAACAGTGCTCTTACAAGGACTGCTCTCAGATGCAAAATCAAATCTTTTTTTCGACCAGAAGAGTGATTTCTCCTCCCTAAGAGGTTTTCCCTGTTCAGTCAACAATACTATGGGATTTTTTTTTTAATTTTTTTTTTTAAAATTTTAAACCCTTAACTTCTGTGTATTGACTTATAGGTGGAAGAGTGGTAAGGGTAGGCAATGGGGGTCAAGTGATTTGCCCAGGGTCACACAGCTGGGAAGTGGCTGAGGCCGGGTTTGAACCTAGGACCTCCCGTCTCTAGGCCTGGCTCTCAATCCACTGAGCTACCCAGCTGCCCCCAATACTATGGGATTTTTGATGGGAAGGAGTTGATGGGGTTTTTTTATACTATTGTGTGTGCTCAATCTGGGCAGCTCAGTGGTGCAGTGGATAAAGGCTTGGAGTCAGGAATAGCCATCTTCATGAGTTCAAATCTACCTCAGACACTAGCTGTATGACCCTGGGCAAGTCTTTAGCCCTGTTTGCCTCAGTTTCTCATCTATAAAATGAGCAGGAGAAGGAAATAGAAAAACAGTTCAGTATCTTTGCCAAGAAAACTCCACATGAGGTTATGGAGAGCCAGACACAATTGAAAATGATTGAAAAAAAAATCATGTGACATTTAGGAGGCAGCAAGGGGCTCAGTGGATAGAATCCTCGGCTTGGAGTCAGGAACACCTGCATTCAAATCCAGTCTCAGACTCTTACTGGCTTTATGACCCTGCACATCACTTAACCTCTGCCTTAATCCAGTATGGTCCACAAGGATATAGTCAGACACTACTAAACAACAACAGTTTGATATTTAAATTGATTGTAGAGCTATAATTAGGACTGGGTGACTGGGGATTTGTCTCAGGTTTAGAAATTTAAGAGAATATCAATGGTACCATTCTTCCCCCATCTGAGAATATTTCTTGGTACCATTGTCCATCAAAACGGCAGTAGTGACAGCATCATCAGCACCTTCTCCTCCCTTTCAGCATCTTAACTATATTCTAAGACACACTTTGTCTACCTTAAGCCACACACCTCAAGTGAATTTACACTCCTTAATCCTCACCCTTGCTACTTTCCCCAGGAGGAAAAATTGCTAGTAAGGGCTCCCAAACAATTATGTTTTGTGTCATGGAACACCCCTATTTCAGAGCCTAAATTATGATTTATCTGAAGAGCAATGGGGAGATGATTGGGACTAATACTTGTCTACCTCATAAGGTTGTTTGGAGAAAGGTGCTTTGGAAGTTTTAAAACTATTTAGATATGAGTTGTTATTTTGGTAAATATAAGTAAGGTTTTACACATTACTTTTGGTGCCATCTTCTATGCCTCCCCCCTTTTTGCATATCATCTTAGACCACTTAGTACCCCAACCTCTCCTTATGAATAATTCTTCTAATTACTATAATAGTTACACATTACTTTTGGTTAGATTATTTGGATATCAAATCTCAGAGTTCAGAGGAATCTCAAAAGCCAATTAGTTTAACCTGTACTTGATAGAAAACTCTTTCTACTACAGAAAATGTCCCCAACAAGAAGACGTTCAGCCTTCAGTCGAAGATGCCACTTACAACTCATTTTCCTGAATTCAAATCTAGCCTTGGTTCATTTTCCAGATGAGGAAACTAAGGCAAACAGGGTTAAGTGACTTGCCCGGGGTCACACAGCTAGAAAGTGTCCGAGGCCAGATTTGAACTCAGGAAGAGGAGTCTTGGTGACTCCAGGGCAGGGGCTCTTTCCACTGTGCTCATGGCTTCCATCAGCTTCACTCTGAAAACTGAAGTGATTAGTTTCTTGACAATTGTGCTTTATCCATCATTAAGGGCAGGGTTTTCATCTCCACCAATAAGGAGAAAATCCTGTATCATTAGGCTTTGGGACAGGTTTACATGCCTCCCCTAGGCCAGAACTCTTTGTAGTCCCTTACAAAGATCAGCTGGGGCAAATCCAAAACTTTTAAGTACGCAGTATAAGTTTTGGGGATATATCTAGCAATATAAATGTCAGGAAGGAAACACAAGTGTTCTCACTCAGGTTGATTCATAAGCCTGCCTCCAATGGATCCAACTCTTTTTCAGGTGAAGGAAGAGGATGCCAAGGGCCAGCTAAGTATCTTGGGATCCATGGACCAGTGTCACAAAAGAACAAACTCTTCAGCCCAGGCATTCTATGACTTGGAATGAATAGGCACAAGGGGTTAAGACTAGCCCACTTCAGAAGGAAGTCTTTGAGCAGAATCTCAACAACTCTTTATCAAGAATACTACAGGGAGGGGGCAGCTGGGTAGCTCAGTGGATTGAGAGCCAGGCCTAGAGACGGGAGGTCCTAGGTTCAAATCCAGCCTCAGACACTTCCCAGCTGTGTGACCCTGGGCAAGTCACTTGACCCCCATTGCCTACCTTTACCACTCTTCCACCTATAAGTCAATACTCAGAAGTTAAGGTTTTAAAATAAAGGGTAAAAAAAAAAAAAAAGAATACTACAGGGGATAACTGGGAGGCTCAGTAGATAGAGAGCCAGCCCCAGAGGTCCTGGGAGGTCCCAGGTTCAAATCTGACCTCAAACACTTTCTAGTTGTGTAATCCTGGGCAAGCCACTATTGTCCAGCCTTTGCCACTCTTCTGTCTTGGAACCAATCACAGTATAAATTCTAAGAGAGAAGGTGTTTAAAAAAAAATAATGCTACAAAAAGGATTCCCATGCATGACTAGGTCTGATGAGGTGACCTCTGATACCCAGTTCAGAGATTCTGTGAAAATGACGATCCAGGAGCGTCTATCACCTCTGCTTCATGTCCAATAAAACTTCCTGTCGTTGCTGCTTAGCCCAATATTGCTCCGAAACAGAAATGATGTCACAGGAGACTCCTCCAGCTTAATGCCTGTGATAAGCACATCTAAGAGAATAAAAAGGGAATTGTTTCTTCATCCAAAAAAAAAAAAAAAAGTACAAGGTCAAAGCAAGTCGTCCAATTCTTTGACAGCTTGTGATCAATCATTCATCTAAAGGCACTTTTTGCAGTTCTTTTTTTTTTCCCCTTTCCTTCCCAGAACTGCAGAAATTTGGCATTTTATTTACATCCAAGTAAGCATATCACATAGGGACATAGAATGGCAGAGCTGGAGGAGACCTTGCGGGTGCTCTAGTCCAAGCCACCCATTTGGCACAGACCCCTAAGCAATTTTGAAGTCAAGGCTGAACGTGGCCATTTGCTTTGTCTTTCATACAGATGTACATATGCAGGAATGGCTGGGTGGCTCAGTGTTTGAAAGCCAGGCCTAGGCATGGAAACTCCTGGGTTTAAATCTGGCTTTAGATGCTTCCTAGCTGTGTGACCCTGGGCAAGTCCCTTAACCCCCATCACCTAGCCCTTACCACTCTTCTGTCTTGGAATCAATACACAGTTCTGATTCTAAGACAGAAGGTAAGGGTTAAAAAACCAAACAACCAAACCAAACAAAAATAAATGTATACATACGTGTACATACACACCCACACCCGCACAGGTGAAGTTTTACTGATATAATGCTTTGAGTTGGTTTATTATTTTTTCTGCACACAAAGGAAATCCTGTTATATTCAAATGAAGGTACACTTGGGCTGATCTGAAATAAACTAAGGAGAAATGGTCCAATAAAAAGCGATTGTGCTCTAGCTACAAGGGACCAGAGCTTCTATTTTGCCTGATGCCTACCTGTGAGACCCTGAACAAGACACTTAATCTTCCTGGGCCTCAGTTTCCTCATCTGTAAAATATAAAATTCCTTAGGTCCATTATAGCTCTATATCTAGGACCCTATGAAATTAGAGGTTATTCCTGGGAAGTTGTTTTTCTTTTTTTAATATACTTTCTGATAAGAAATGATTCTAAGGAGGATCTGCAGAGCCATGATTATGCTTAACTTAGTGCATCCCCTAGTGGCCAGTACTTGAATAAAAAGAAGGCTGCTTTCAACCCACAAAGAGCTGCTAGGTCAAAGGAAAAGATCAAAAATCTATTTGATTTTGACATTCACACGGGGATTTACTGTTTCAGTTAAGGGCTGAGCCTGGCAGAGTAACGAAGAAGGAAAATGAGAGGAGAGGGGGGGAATGATGAAAAATGTTTTCCTAGTAGGGATTCAGAAATTCATCAGCGAAGGAACACAACCATACTAAAAAGCAATTAGTTGTGTGTGTGTGTGTGTGTGTGTGTGTGTGTGTGTGTGTGTGTTTATTCTGAGCTTAATAAACACAAAAATAAAATGAACATTTATTCCACAAAGTGGAATAGAGAGGATTTGTACTGCAAATCTGAGTTTTGTACTATGTGCTTTTCTAAGTATACAGTAAATTCAATAGATTATTTAATTTTTTTTTTTAACCCTTACCTTCCATCTTGGAGTTAATACTGTGTATTGGCTCCAAGGCAGAAGAGTAGTAAGGTAGGCAATGGGGGTCAAGTGACTTTCTAGATGAAAATAGACAAGAACGAGACTAAAGAAACATTGCAATATGGAACATGTGAAGACTGAAACTGCAGTAAGGAAGATTTGGTGAATGTTCCACTGAGACAGTCCCATGAAGATTACATCTGGGACCAGGAACTTGTATGATAATATATATTCTAGGAACCCACTTGGCTAGGATGAACAATGAGAGGGTCAAGAAGTCTGCAGAATCTCTGAAATAGGTGTAGGGGACAGAGACTCATCCTGGTCAGTGATTTAATGTGAACCAAAAGGAATTTTCTAATCCTAAATCAGACAGTTTGCCTGCAACCAAGGATCTCAATCAGCAACTAAAATTATATCTATTTGACTTTAAACCCTGGTCTCATCACTAGTAGTCAAATAATTAGTCAACTCAGCTAAATAATGAATCTGGCTGATAAAATGATTTAAAAAAAAGAATTAACCATTTATTGAGCTGCACTGATCATTTGACCAAGCTAATGGGTACATATTTCATATTATTGTTGCTGTTTGTCCATTTGGTCATGTCCTCCTCTTCATGACCCTGTGGACCATATTGTCCATGGGTTTTTCTTGGAAGAGATATTGGAGTGGTTTGTCATTTCCTTGTCCATTGGATTACGGCAAACAGGTTAATGAACTGCCCAGGGTCTCATAGCTAGTAAATGTTTGAGGCTGGATTTGAATTCAGGTCTTCTAGACTCCAATCCCACTTTATCCACTGAGCCACCTGGCTGCTTCATTTCATATTATTATTAACATTTAATATTACAAGAAAGGTATTAAAATAATCTAAGTCAGTGGTGTCAAATTGAAATGGGCAGCATGTTGACTTAGAAAACCCCAAATGAACATTACCACATAGCATTTATTGTACATCTGTTTATACTGTTAAACACTTCCAAATTAAGTTTTCATATGGTGGGGCAATATTGGAGAGTTTTTCAGGCCCATGGCCTATGAGTTTGACACTTCTGTTCTGAATGGTATGAACTAAAGCAGTGGTTCCCAAACTTTTTTGGCCTATTGCCCCCTTTCCAGAAAAAATATTGCTTAGCCCCCTGGAAATTAATTTTTTAAAATTTTAATAGCAATTAATAGGAAAGATAAATGCACCTGTGGCCATCACCACCCTTCTAGATCGCTGCAGCACCCACCAGGGGGTGGTGGCGCCCACTTTGGGAATCACTGTCCTAGAGGGAAGAGTCAAAAGAGAGCTGGAGTTCTATATCTGAATCACTTGGAGAATAGAGCCACTGGCAATAGAAATAGAGAATATAAGAGAAAAGACAGTTGCATTTTAATTGTATTTTTTTTAAACCCTTTCTTCTGTCATAGAGTAGATACTAAGTATTGGTTCCAAGGCAGAAGAGTGGTAAGGGATAGGCAATGGGGGTTAAGTGACTTGCCCAGGTTAACATAGCTGGGAAGTATCTGAGGTCAGATTTGAACCCAGGACTTTCCATCTCCAGGCCTGGCTCTCATTCCAATGAGCCACCCAACTGCCCCAACAGTTATATTTTTAGCAGAAGTAAAATTGTCTGAGGCTGAAAAGTTCATAAATTCAATTTTGGTTGTGTTGAATCCAGGCAGATATATCTGGCTGGCAATTGGAAATATAGAACTAGAACTGGAACTTTTGAAAGAGGTTGAGGAAGAAGAGATTACCAATATGTCCTCAGTGTATTAACTATCTTAAGAATAAAGATCTGGTTAGAGATTGTGCCTTCTATGCAGCCAGGCAAGGCAGTGACCCTTAATAGGCATTTATTAAGTACCTACCATGTGCCAGGCACTGTGCTAAGTGATGGGGATGCAAAGAAAGACAAAAGACAACTCCTGCTCTTCAGCTTCTCACAATCCAAAGGGAAATACATGTTGATGGAGCTTTGAGCCTGGAAACATCATGACTTGAATTCAAATCTAACCTTAGACACTTCTAGCTGTGTAACCCTGGGCAAGTCAATTAACCTCTGTCTCTCCTTCCCTCCTTCCTTCCCTCCCTTCTTCTTTCCCTCCTTCCCTCTTTCCTTCCTTCTTTCCTTCCCTCCTTCCTTCCTTCTTTCCTTCCTTCCTTACTTCCTCCCCTCCTTCCCTCCTTCCTTACTTTCTCCCCTCCTTCCCTCCTTCCTTC
>NC_058130.1:194739370-194752447 GCF_016433145.1 Gracilinanus agilis
TTTCTTTCCTTCCTTCCTTCCTTCCTTCCTTCCTTCCTTCCTTCCCTCCTTCCCTCCTTCCTTCCTTCCTTCCTTCCCTCCTTCCTTCTTTCCTTCCTTCCCTCCTTCCTTCTTTCCTTCCTTCTTTCCTTCCTTCTTTCCTTCCTTCCCTCCTTCTCTTCCTTCCCTCCTTCTTTCCCTCCTTCCTTCTTTCATTTCCTTCCTCCCTCCTTCTCTTCCTTCCTTTCCTTTCTCCTTCCTTCTCTCCTTTCCAGTTTCTTTTATGGCATTAAACACAATACCACATGTAGATATGCACACTGACTACTAGATGCACAGTGGTTAGAGTACTGGACTTGGAGTCAGGAATACCTGGGTTCAAATCCTGTCTTTGACACTTACTACATATGTAACATATCACCTCTCTCGGCCTCATTTTCTTTATTTTTAAAATGGAGATAATAGCACCTAACTCAACAGGTCGTTGTGACAGACAAATATAGTAACAGATAAAAAAATGCTTTGCAAACCTTAAAGTGTTACATAAATGCCAGCTACTATCATATGCAGATGTTACTTAATAAATGTCTTTTGAAGATAATAATTGGATTTATTACATTAACTATTGGCCCCATTATAATTTTCTATAACTAAAGTTGTTCTCTCTATGAAAATGAGTTTCACCATTTTATTTATTATCCTTTAGTTCAGGTCTAAAGCTTTTTAGGAAAGACATCAAACAACTTTAAAAGATCAAACTGTCATGCTTTCCGCATCTATCAGATAAAAGAACTAAGAAATGTTTATGAAGAGCAAAAACCAGTTTGGTGAAATACTGAAGATGTGTCTATAAAAAGGCTTATTAAATAAATGGGGTCAGAGAAGTAAGATTGCAATAAAACTGTGTTTATAACAAATGCCAACAGCAGTTTATAGACATATGTGTACCCACATATGTATAGATGTGTGTATACATACATGTACATTTACATACATGCATACATATAGGGTGCTTTTGGTATTTGATACAAACACAATGTATTTGTATATATAAATACAGGATATGTGTCTCTCCATATCTATATCTATATTTATGTGTGTCTATATTATATATACGTATATAAGTATATCTTGTTTTATTGTACTTTGCTTTATTACGCTTCACAGATGTTGCATTTTTTTTTTTACAAATGAAAGGTTTTGTGGCCACCTGGCAATCAAACAAGTGTCTTGGCAGCATTTTTCCAAAAGCACGTGTTCACATTGTGTCTCTGAATCACATTTTTATAATTCTTGCAATATTTCAGACTTTTCCCTTATTATTAGATGTGTTACAGGGATCTGTGATCAGTGATCTTTGATGTTACTATCGTAACTGTTTGGGGTACCATTTAAGATGGAGAACTTAATAAACGTAGTATATATGCTGGCTTCTCCACCAACAAGCTATTCCCCATCTCTCTCCTTCTCCTCCAACCTCCCTCTTTCCTGAGACCCAACAATACTGAAGAATATTTCGTAAACTTTAGTCGTTAAAGTAGCAGCAGGGTTTGAGAGGATTGGCTTCAATTTGGAAAGAAGTTCTAAAGTGAGTAAAATGCTATTAAACGGGCATCACATTCTACGGAGAAATCTTTCTTGAAAGGAAGGGTCAATCGATGTGGCAAACTTTATTGTTGTCTTATTTTAAGGAATTGCCACAGATGCCCCAGCTTTCAGCAGCCACCGTCCTAATCAGTCAGCAGCTGTCAACATCAAAGCAATACGCTCTGCCAGCAAAAAGATTATAACTCATGGGAGGCTCAGGTGATACAGGTGAGGCATGTTTTAGCAATAAAGTATCTTTTTTTTTTTTTAACCTTTATCTTCCTTCTTAGAATAGATCGGTTCTAAGGCAGAAGAGTTAGGCAATTGGGGTTAAATGACTTGCCACCAGTGTCACATAGCTAGAAAGATGAATATCTATCAAAGGCAAATACTGGGGGAGGTAGAGAGAACGGAGGGTTGGAGTTACTCAACCTAGATCCGTCAGAATATTGGAACAACTAAAATCAATCTTTTTTTTCTGGAATATAATAGACACTGAATTGTTGATGGATGTGTTGACTTTGATGCCACAATGTTCTGCATGGTCCAGAATGAGTAACTTTGACCCACTATTCCTTCCTTCCCCATATCCTCCACCTCCGCAAATTATTGGACTTTCCTGTATTGCTTTATAGTAAACCTAAGAAATGGTCATTTAATTTCCACAAAGACTTTCAGTGATTGGGAACTCATGGCCTCCTGAAACAGCCCATTACAACCATAGACAATGAACAATTGTTAGAAAGATTTTCCCTTACCTTGAGCCAAAAATCTGTTTCTCTGTCACATCCATTCACTGCTCCTAGATCTGCCCTCTAGGGCCAAATAAAAACAATTCTAAGTCCTCTTCTGCATGACTGCCCTTGCAATACTTGAAGACAGCTAGTGTGTCACTCATAAGTTTTATTTTCTACAGCTAAACATCTCCAGACCATTCTACTGATTTCTGTCTGCCAGGGTCTCAAGGTCCTTCCCCATCCTGGTCACTCCTCTGCTTCTGCTCCAGTTTCATGCCCAGAAGAGGACACAATATGCTGGATGTCATCTGACCAGTGAGATTATTGCCTCTCTCATTCTGGATATTGTATTTCTATTAATAAAGCCCAAGGCTGCATTTGCTTTTCTGACTGTCTTGTCATACTGTTGATTCACATAAGAAACTTGGCCAGAAGTCAGAGGAGTTGGTGGGGTAAGTCCATGAAATAGCATTGAGTCTTAGGAACATTTCTCAAGTATTTTTTATTGCCTTTTTCTGGTCCAAATTAGTGCTAGGCATGCTGGGAGAGGCTCTGTTGGCAAGAAGCCTGGTTGGCATGGTGGCCCTGGATGTCTTGAGGGAAACTCAGTCATTTACAGGACTTGAGGGCGGTTCTGCAGGTGGGAGAGGCTTATATTACAGTTGGTTTAAGGATCTAAACTAAAACCAAACGCAAAGCCTTTTGAGCATCACCAAGTTGGTTGAGGCCTCCTGCTTTGGGCACTTCTTCAGTCTATTTTCCTGGAAGCTCAAAACAATGCTCTCTAGGGGGAAAGGACATGGCCTAAAATTAGACTCTTTGCTGAAATTGTCCCTGAAATAATATCTTTTATGCCGAGCCATCTGGAGGCATGTGAAAGACAAGGACATCGTTTATTCCTGTGTGTCACAGAGCTTTCCCATTAATAGACTCAGTTAGGGAGTTGCCATCACAATATAAATCGCTTTGTTCTCTTTGGTGGTAAGCCACTGTCTATATCGGGATTCAATTATGTGGCTCTGGACCAGTTGCAATGAATGGATTTTATTAATATTAATCAAAAGAGCTATATGATGATTGTATATTCTCTACAGTCTGGTTCTTCAATACTTAAGTATCGTGGCCAATGTGAACACTCCCTCCCAGTGTGCTCATTGCAATCTATCCCTCCTTTCTTATGTTATATCATTCTTGTCCCTGCTCTTCCCATATCCTCCATAGAAGATACACTATATTGAAAGCCTTCCTCTAGGACTTTTTTACATTTTGTGGGTAACAGTTCAGTTCTTGGGCTGTTTACTTTTTTAAAAAACCATACCTTCTGTCTTTGACTCGATAAACTAAGCATTGGTTCCAAGCAGAAGAGAGGTAAGGGCTTGGCAACTTTGTTGATTAAGTGACTTGCCTAGGGTCACACAGCTATGAAGTGTCTGGGGCCATATTTGAACCCAGGACCTCCTGCCTCCAAAGCCTGGCTCTCTACCCACTGAGCCACCTAACTACTCCCGGGCTACTTACTTTAATAGTATACAACTACCCTACCTTTGCCTCTGATGGTGTATTGATTGGTTACCTTTTGCATCACTTCTTACATGTAAGTCAATATTATTCATTTGTTGCCTCTTACTCAGGTTTTATAGTAGGTGCCATATTTGATTCTTCAGCCTCTCTTATCTCCCATATTAAATCTATTACCAAGACCTATTGATTTTGGCTTCACAGCATGCCTCATGTCCATCCCCTTCTCTCCTCTGATGAGCCATTACACTGGCACAAACCCACATCACCACATGCCTGGACTCTTGTACTAGCCAAGGCTGGTGTCCCTGCTCCCAACTCCAGTCCATCTTCCCCTGTAATAATTAGATTAAATCTACACTGCCCATCTTTAGATTTAATCACCAAAGGTAAAAAACATCTCCATTTTGGGGTGGTCTGTAACCCATGTGTGCTAGAGTAACAAATCAGAATTTACTGACTGCCTCGTGGGCAATCCTAAGAAAAGCTTCTGTTGTAAGATTGGACATATAAACTAAGAGGAGGCCACAGGAAGTGATGCAAAAGAGGCCCCTTTAAAAAGAGGCCTCAGTCAGCTGGGCTAGGTCTTCTGGTTTGTGAATGGGACCTGAAGGAGCTTTGCTGGTTCGTGACCAGGGCATTCCACATGGTGAGTGTAAGACTGAATCTTCCTGAACTTATCTTAAGGAACTTCTCTTTTACTAGAGACTCTGTGACTAAAGCTTTTGCTTCATTAGCCTCCCGGCCCTTTGGCCCTCTGGTCTCTGGCCCTCTAACTTTCCTTGGCTGAGGGTTAATTAGATCTACGTGGAATAACTAGGGGATCGGAGCAAATTACCTACTGTGTTAGATTCTTATTTCCTTATTTCTTCTTCCTCTTCTCATTTGTAAATAAATTTCCATAAAAGTCATTTTAACTTGAGGTTACTCTTTATTTGGGGATTGATAATTATTCAATCTCCTGGGAGACAACCTTTTAATATATTTACCAAATAAAACCCCCTTTCCCCCCATTACAGCCCTCATTCATCAAACTGATATTCCTTAAACATCAGTGCCGCCTCCTATTCAGTCAACTCCAGTGGCTCCTTATTGTTTCTGGAATCAAATATAAAATTCTGTTCTTGCCTTTTAATGCCCTTTATTATCTGATCCCTTCCTACCTTCCCATTCTTCTTGTATCTTACTCTTCTCCACATAGGATGCGGTGACATTGGCCTCTGATGGACCTTATGCAAGAGGAACTCCATCTCTCCACTTTAGGCCTGTCCATCAGCTCTCCTCACCTCCACCTCCTGGCTCTCTGGCTCCCTTCAAGTCCCAACTAAATGTCACCTTCTCTAGGAAGCCTTTCCCAATCCCCCTTAATATTAATGACTTCCCTCTGATGATTATCTCCTACTTATCCTGTGCATCCAGTTTGTATACAGTTGTTTATATGTCATCTCCCCCATTAAAGTACAGGCTGCTTGAAACTAGAGACTTTTTCTGCTTCAATTTGTATCCCCAGCAAAGCATAGCACCTGGCATACAACAGGTACTTAATTATTGTTTGTTGAAGACTTCAGGAAATTAAAGCTGAAAGAGGTAATATAATTGGCCCAGGATCAGACAGGGGGTGAGTGGCAGAAGTGGAATTTGAATCCAGATCCTTTGCCACCAAATCCAGTATTCTTTCTGCTTTAATGCTTATTTCCTAGACAACTATAGTAGCTACCTAACTCACCTTCCTGCCTCCAATCTATCTTCTTTCTGATTTAACCTCCACATCACTATATCATTATATCACTAATATATCCACATCACAAATCACTATATCACTAATCATGTCACTCCTCCACTGAAAAAATTTTTTCTTTTTTTTAAACCCTTACCTTCTGTCCTAGAAACAACTCTAAGATACAAGGGCAAGGAATAGACAAACAGGGTCAAGGTCACACCTCTAGGAAGTGTCTGAGGCCATATTTGAACTCAGGCCCTCTTGACTCCAGGGTTGACCCTCTATCCACTGTGCCACCTTGCTGCCTCTCCTTGAAAATGTTCAGTTGTTTTTATTGCTTCAGTAAAGATGGCCCTAGATTCAAGATCTTCCACAACCTGGTTCCAATCTCTTTTGGGAGCTCATCTCTTCACTTTATATACTTGACAAAAATAGCACTGGGCATTAAGTCAAGAAGACTTGGATTCAACACCTTACTTACTAGACACTTCCCAGCAGTGGGTCCCTGGGCCAACATGGAACCTCTTTGGATCTGAATTTCCTCATCTATAAATTGGGGCCGAGAATACTTCTAGTATTACCTCACAGAGTTATCATGAGGCTCTATCTATTGAGATCTTGTTTGGAAAGCACTTTGCAATCCTTAAAATGATCTCCTTTCCAAATTCTATGTTCCATGTAAATTGCCTTAACATCTATTCCCCAGATTTCCATCTCCTGCTTTTGCTTCTTGAAAAGTACTCTCTTCCCATCTTGGCTCTAAGAATCCTTGTCTTGCTTCAAAGCTCAGTTCAGGTGCCATCTTTTAGAAAAAAACTTCACCATTCCACTTGATCTTTCCCATTTCAAATTACCTTATTTTACAATTAATTGTGCACATGTTGTATCCCTCCTATAAAGGAGTTCTTACCGTAGAGTCCCCAGATCCCCAAAGGGTCCATGGATAGGTTTCAGTTAGATTTCAGTTAACTTGGGAACTTGGATGAGAACAAAAATGACATCTTTATTTTTGCTCACTCTCTAGTTTTCTAACTGAATGTTAGCATTTGCCTTAATTCCTTAAAAACATGATTCTTAGAAAGAGTAAGTTGGCTTCAGCAGACTGCCAAAGAAATGTGTGCCATAAAAAAAAAGGTCATGAATCCCTAGCATGGCTGATTATCCCTGGGGAAAGAGACTTATGATTTTTGTCCTTGTATGCCCAACAACTAACCCAGCATCAAATATATAGTAAGCACTTTTAATGAATGCTTCTTTAATTGATTTTATTATGTCTTCATCAACATAACTCTGGGGCACCTAGGTGGCAGAGTGGATAGATCACTGGGCTTTGTAATGTAGAGGATGGCAGCATAGAATTCCTGCAAAATACATAAATATAACAGGAAGATTCAAATCTGAGTTCAAATCTGACCTCTGACACTTAGCTATGTGATCCTGAGCAAGTCACTTAACCCTATTTGCCTCAGTTTCCTCATATGGAAAATGAGCTAGAGAAGGAAATGGCAAGCTACTCCAGTATCTCTGCCAAGAAAACCCCAAATGATGCCATGAGGATTTGAATATGATGGAACAACAGTGACAAGCATAACTTAACAAGTATTTATTAAGTGCCTAATGTGTTCTAAGCCCTGGGGCTGCGAAGACAGACACTGTACAGACTCTGCTCTTATGGAAAGGTATTACTCTGAATCAGAGAAGGATCCATATGCAAATATATATATATATATATCCAAGGGAGTGTTCAATTCAACAATTCATTATTAAGTATTTGCCACTGCAAGGGAACTGTGCTAGATGCTGGGAGTGCCCAGACTAAAAAAGGTGAAAATAGTTTTGCCTCCAAAGAGTAGGCATTCTCCTGGGGGAACATGTAAACACATAAAGAGCAGTTAAGTGGCTCAGTGAATAGAGAACCAGGTCTGGGTTCAAATCTGACCTCAGAAACTTCCTCACTGTGTGACCTTGGGCAAGTCACTTGACCCTAGTGGCCCAGCCCTTACCAGTTTCTGCCTGGGAACCCATACTTTTTTACAGAGTCTAAGACAGAAGGTAATGGTTTAAAAAAGAAGAGGGCAAAGAGAAGCAAATGTAAAGATGAATAAATACAAACATATTTATGATGTGAATTCAAATAGAAAGAAATAACAATTAGGAAGTGGGGGTGAATCAGAAAAGGCCTTGAGTTAACTCTAGACAGAGTGAATAATTTCAAAGGGGAGAGGAGAGGAGGAAGAGCATTCCAGGCTTGGGGGGCAAAATGAAAAGTAGAGAAGGCAGGAGATGGAATGCTGTGCATGGGAAACAGGATGCAGGCCAGTTTGGGCTGGAATGTAGAATGCATGAGGGGGAGGAATGGGAAATAATTCTGGAAAGCCACATTGGAAACACTTTAAACGCCAAGCAGAGGAGTTAGTATTTGATCCTTAGGGTGACTGAAAGCCTTGGAAGAGGGATCGAAGCTTGAGAGAGGGAGCACAGGGCAAAGGAGGTGGAGTGACATGGTCAGATTTGTGCAAAATTAAATCACACATTGCGAGGGCCAGTTCAGACTCAGGTTAGTCTGGTAGTTCAGGTTCAAGGCTAGAACGAAATAAGATAAAAGAGATTTACTGAGCCAAGGCAGGGCAAGGACACTCAGCAAGGTTACAGTAATGGCCCAGGGAGATGTAGCTCCTCTTGTGTCCATACAAAAATCAATTAATCAATCAACAAGTATTTATTAAGCACCCGTTATGAGCCCAGCGCTGTGGTAGGTGCTGGGGAAACACATCCAAAGAAACAAAGTTCATCTGCTTGGTGCCGTCCCCCATGACAGTGGGGCATCCTCCAAATTTGAGAGAAGATGGATTTCTTATGGACTGACTTCTTTGATGTCCTTGGGCCATGGAGAAGCTTAGCCTCCTGGACTAATTGAGTCTTAGGGACAGCATACCTGCCTTTTATAGAAAAATATAAAAACATATAGAAAAATATAGGGAAAAAATGACCAGCTTAGCCTATGTGGTAGGGACCCTCGTATATATTGCTCCTACCATAGACATCATTCTTGCCTTCAAAGAGGTTATCTTAAGAGGCAAAGAGATACTTTTCAAAGAAAAAATAAATACTACTAAATTATACTTTCTGGTGTCTTAATAAGCACAATTTAGCATGATTCAACAAATATTTATTAAGTACCTTGTATGTGCCAGGCACTTTACTAGATATTAGGGGAATAACGGAGATAAGAAATGGGCATAAATTGCTGTAATACTCAATAATATATTCTGAGTGCATGATAGCAGGACAGAGGTTAGAGTAGAGATTCCTCCTCTAAATACCTCTCTGTGGCACTTAAATTATGCTTTATTCTGGTATTGCCTTGTTATATGACTTACGTTTTTGTCAATCCCCTGGTAGACTTTAAAATAAAAACAAACCTTCTGTCTTAGACTTGATAATAAGTATTGGTTCCAAAGCAGAAGGGCAGGAAGGAGTGGACAATTGGGGGTTAGTGACTTGCCCAGAATCATACAGTTAGGAAGTGTCTGAGGCCAAATTTGAACCCAGGACCTCCCATTTCTAGGCCTGGCTCTGTATCCACTGAACCACCCAGCTGCCCCATCCCTGAGTACATTATACATCCCATGAAGAAAAGGCCTCGAAGTCCTGACAACTACGAGCACAGTGTTAGGCATCTAATGCACATAGTAGGTGTTCAGCAAAAATTTGTTGAAGAAATAAGCCTTTAAGAGATTTTTCATGTGGACTTGAGTATTTAAAGAAAATGAGAGAAAAAAAAATCCCCAGATTTTAATTGACTATTGTTTTAGATTCTTCAGTTGTGTGAATGTGATGAATAATGGGAAAATACAGCCAAAAAAGAGGCCATAAAAATCGGGCAGAGAGCTGCCTGAACCCTCACTCTTCTCTGCCAGGGTATACGTGGATTTTCTAATGAGTCCTAGCTATGCAGTCTTGGTGCCTCCCTGCTCTGTGCTGTTGCCTAGTCTTCTATTGTTCCACTTAATAGACTAACCTATTTTCTATACTACCTCTTTGAAGGGGCCTTCACATATTTTAACCTTCTTTTTTCTTTTTGCTAGTCTGTTTTCATTTTCTTTGCCCTTCATTCATGCCTCCAATTTCTTTTCCCTCACCTCCCCATTGCCTTTAAATGCCCCCTTCTGGAAATCAATTGTTCCACTGTGGTCATCTTCTCTTACATGCCCTACAACAGTTCCCACCGGCACCATGGCTCCTCTGGATCAGAACTGTGAAGATACTTCAGGTTGTGGGAAAATCTTCTAAAGGAAACAAATGTCTGGAAGGGAGACTGATACTAGAATGAGAAATTCGCTGGAAAATTTGATCACAGGGAACTTTCTGAGCTGGTCTAGAGTTATATTGTAATGGGCATTTTCCATTTTTTCATTTTTCTGATTTTATACTTGACTCTCAAGTAAAATCATGTTTCCAGAAATTAGAGTGGATGTAGCTCTCTGGGGAGAGACTATAGCTTATATACTATAGCTTATATAATATAGTTTATATAAAAATCCTACATATCATAAGTAAGACTTTTAAGGGCCATGTGGCATAGTGAAAGGAAAGCTGGCTTCAGAGTCAGGAAAAGCTGGATTCAAATCCTTAATTTTGACACAAACAAGCTGTGTAACCCTGGGTTAGTCATGTAATCTCTCAGTGGCCCCAGTGACTTTCTCTTAAGGTTATAAACTGCAAAATTGCTGAATATTTGGGGCAAGAAGGAGAAGAGAGAGAGAGAGAGAGAGAGAGAGAGACAGAGTGAGAGACAGACAGACAGAAACAGAGAGTAGACCCAGATATAGAGAGGAAAAGATAGAGTAACAGACAGAGATAGAGACAAAGAAACACAAAGATAGAGACTGACTTCATTGGTACAAGGAAATCTCTTGTGAGGAAAATTCCCTCTATAAATTCAAGTCAGTGAATTCTCTACAACTAACATTAGAGCTTTAAGATAAAGCACTTCTAGTCCCTAATCCATTTTGGTCTCCACCACCATCTTAGGTACAGTATTGGTATCTGGGGCCAAGAGAGATACAAAATGGTACGGCGAAAAGAACATTGACTGGAGGGTCAGAAGACCCAGATTCAGTTCTGACCTCTAATACTTATTACCTTTGTGGCTTTGCCAAGTCACTTAATCTACCTGTGCCTCAATTTCTTTTTTTTTTTTTTTTAAACCTCTTACCTTTTGTAGAGCCAATATTGGTTCTAAGGCAGAAGAGTGGTAAAGGTTAGGCAATAGGGGTTGAGTGACTTGCCCAGGGTCACATAACTAGGAAGTATCTGAGAACATATTTGAACCCAGGACCTCCCATCTCCAGGCTTGGCTCTCTACCCACCGAGCCACCTAGCTGCCCCCAAATTTCTTTTTTAAAATGAGGACATCTATGAACTCTAACCATCTATGAAGCTCTAACCAGTTAATTGTTAAATTTTCACTGCGAATGTTTACACTGAGGAAACCAGCAAACCCTTCAAATCAGAGCTTGATTTATTGTTTAGATTTAGTTTCCTACCTTCCTCTCTTTAGTATGGCAGTCCTGGCTGAGATTATTTTTAGTTCAGTTCTGTTTGACAAAATGGTAAAGAATCAGAGGACCAAGTTCTAAAAACCACTGTCTATGGGTCATCATGAACTCCATTCTCTTGAAATTCTAAAGTAGGCTTTGGATCACTTCTAAACATGGAACAGACAAGCATGCTGAAGCCCTCCTCAGCAAATATTACTGGTCATATCAAATCAGGAAGAGGACCTCATCCTTCATACAGGCTAATATATGTAATAGGATTTCAGCTAAGGAAACTCTCTCCACCCACATAGCTCACCAAAAATCCTTGACTAAGATTAGCCTAGGGAAGTTTATAGATTTATAGCTGGAAATTAACAATACTTAGTGAAATACTTGTGTATATATTTTAGAAAAGACTAAATGGTTTTAATCTATATGTAAATCCAACTTAAGTTTAAATTCAAATGTTGTTAAAAATAAATATATATATATATATATATTTTGCTGAGTGATAGGAATGTTATCTAAAATGCTAGGATGATTCAAAGTAAAAATTAATATTGCATGAATAAGACTTTACTGCTTTTTTAGTAGGGGAAAGGGAGGAATTTGGACCTGTTCAGAAGGTTCCCAATGTAGAAATTCCCTGTACAAATGCAAGCCTCCAAATGCAGTTGAGAGAGTGACTTAAGCAAGGGGACAACCAAAGATTGAATGATCTGTCTAAGATCATGCAGCCAGTACGTATGTGTCAGAGAATGGGACTTGATCTCAGATTATTCTGATTCCTTAGCCAGATTTCTTTCTATTACATCCAATTTCTCCTTCATTAAGCTTTATTGGGCTATATTTTAGATATTACAGAAAAAGATAGTCAAAAGTTATAACAAGAAAAATTAGGTATGAAAGGAGTTTTTCTTTGTGATATAAAATACAAAGATAATCTTAATAAAAGAGTCTATTATTCAATAGAAACTCAGGTTGATGAGCTTATTCATTCAATTAATTAATGTTCATTCAATTCAATTAATTAATAAACTTTTATTAAGTGCCTGCTAGGTGTCAGGCACTGTACTAAGAGCTGGGGCTATAAAAAAAAAAAGGGCAAGGGGCAGCTGGGTAGCTCAGTGGAGTAAGAGTCAGGCCTAGAGACAGGAGGTCCTAGGTTCAAACCCGGCCTCAGCCACTTCCCAGCTGTGTGACCCTGGGCAAGTCACTTGACCCCCATTGCCCACCCTTACCACTCTTCCACCTATGAGACAATACACCGAAGTACAAGGGTTTAAAAAAAAAAAAAGGGCAAAAGATTGTCACTGCACTCAAGGAGCTTACAATCTATTGGAGGAACAATATGCAAGCAAACATATATATATATTTTTTTTTTCATAAATATATATGAAAATGAATATTGAATTGGGATTTTTTTGTAAAATTATTTCTCCTTTAGGTCCCCCACCCTCCACTCAAGAATAGTCTGATCCTAAAGTCAGGATGAAATAATTTCTTCTCCAGTCTATGAAACTGGTTTGGGCCTTCTTTTCTTTTGTTAAGATCTTAAAAAGGAAAAATGATTAAGGACAGGGTAAACCCTGACCCACTGGAGAGATCAGAAGTAGCCCACAAACTCTAGAAGCCATGTTGGACTCCATGTGGCTGAATGTGTTGGCTTCTGGGTTGAAGCAAGGATACTCCCCACTTATGATGGAAGTAATCAGAGAGGAGCTGAGGTCTCTAAGACTACCTCCTCAGTAGCTATTTAACAATTGGAGAAGTTTTGGGATGTTCAGGAGAGGAATTGAGTGATGAGCTCACCAGAGATATATGAAGAGATGCATGAGAGGAGTTTGCTCTCTTAGATGCTGGATCAGATTGAGGAGAGAGTCAATTAGCCAGTCTAGGTTGTCTTAAGCAGTCAATTAATAAATTACTTTAAAATTAAGAAATACTGTCTCTTGAGAATTTATATATATATATATATATATGTATATATATA
>NC_058130.1:194767368-194779444 GCF_016433145.1 Gracilinanus agilis
CCAGAAGGAATCAGAGAGACAGCTTTGAAAGTAACATGTTGAATGTATTATATATTTATATATTATTATATAGAATATATTTATTATAGAAATATTATATATTTATAAAGAAAAGCATAGGAGATTCTCATTTTGTGTGTCTCTCCCTTTCTCTTTTACTATGTAACTGGAAATATTCATTCTAGTTGAATTTGGCTAAGGTCAGAATTTTCAAAATGGGGAACCCCCTGCAAGAGATTATTAGGGTCTCAGCTTTGAATCTCAGCTATTGGGGGAGGATATTGTATATGTATGAAGTCTTTGACGTTTGTACATGCAAAACCTTTGTAAAGCGAGACAAAAAAATGTAGTAAAGTCCTACTTAAGCTTTTTAATTCTTTATACTTGTTGCTGAAAGTTATTATTAATACTTGGGATCTCCCACTAACCCAGGATTATACTTCATAACAGAACTCCATAAACATAATTAATAATTTGACTAAAAGTTGTAATAGTTAGCATTTGTATGGTACATTCACAGGATTATAAAAGCTGTACAAACATATACATACACACATATATACATGTACATATTTTTATATCTACATGTAGGTATATGTATTTTTCTCAGTGTTTCTGACTCTTTTGTGATCTCATTTAGAGTTTTCTTGGCAAAGATACTAGAATTGTTTGCCATTTCTTCCTTGAGCTCATTTTATAGATGAGAAACTGAGGCAAACAGGGTTAAGTGATTTGCCTATGAGCCTATAATCTTTATACTATATATACTATATATTATAATCTTTAAGGTTCTGGCTCTAAACATTTATGATTCAACAACTTACTTTTTTTTTTGGTTGTTCTGTCATTTTTCAGCTCTGTCCAATCTTCCTGACCCTGTTTGGAGTTTTCTTGGCAAAAGACAATGGAGTGATTTGTCATTTCCTTCTCCGGTTCATTTTCCAGATAAGGAAACTGAGGCAAACAGGATTAAATGATTTGCTTATGACTCTATAATACTATAATCTTTAAGGTTCTAGCTCTAAAAGGTTATGATTCAATAACTTACTTTTTTTTTTTTTTGGTTGTTCTGTCATTTTTCAGCCCTGTCCAATTCTTCATGACCCCATTCAGAGTTTTCTTGGCAAGGATACTGGAGTAGTTTGTCACTTCCTTCTCTGGCTCTTTTTCCAGATGAGGAAACTGAGGCAAACAGGGTTAAGTGACTTGCTGAGGGTCACACAGCTAGTAAGTACCTGAGGCCAGATTTGAATTAAGGAAGATGAGTCTTCTTGATTCTAGACCTGGCACTCTATCCACCATGCCATCTTAGGGATATGTGTGTGTGTGAGTGCATGTACACACACACACACACACACACACACATCTGGTTAGAGAGAGACATAGATAGGATAGAGAGGATAGAGAGAGACAGTTACTGGCTCATGACTCCTAGAAGTAAAGAACTATTGACCCAAGAGACAGCTAACCCTGACAATAAGAAACTGAGAGGTAAGGCTCATAAAAAACTACACAAAGAGAGAGAGAGAACTTCTAGCTCCTTTGGTTCCAGAATTGTTGTTTCCTTGGCACAGATATTCCCTACACATGAACCTCACTCCCAGTGAAGTCTACATTTGTGCCCACACATCCTCCAAACACTGTGTTTATCTGTAAGATAGTGTGCAGGTCTCCGTGGGATAGGGTGGTGTGGTGGGAGGGATATTTCATAGTGACTCTTCTTACTATACATCTTACTAAATTATTTTGCTGAAAGCCAATTGTGTCTATTAATCACTTATTAATGGGAAGTGCACCAGCGAGGGCTCATGAGCTGTTAGAATCACAGACATGTGAGATATCCAAGAACCTTTGGGAATAAGAGCCACCCTCTGGAGACCCAACTGAAGGATGCGAGTTCAAATTGTGGGACTGGCACTGGAAGGAAACCCTACCTATATTAGAACATTGAAATTGAGTAGTTTGGGAACAGTTTTTCCTCCGAGTGGCTGTCATTTCATTAGCCACTCAGGATCTAGAAGCAGAACACTAGACCAGTAGTTAAATATTTAAGCTAGTTTCTATTTCATTCTTTTTCTTCACTATTTTCCCAGTGACTTTTCCCCAAAGGCGTGAGAATGTCAGCACTTTTCCGTGTCGTTATTTCTAAAAGGTAAAATTGTCAGTGCTGAAAGTATTTTGATTTCTCTCCCCACTGACTAGAAAATGAAATCTCCTCGCTAGCCTTTTAGTGTTCTCGCTCTCTCTCTAGGCATGCCCCAAATCAAGCTTTTAAAAGATTTACTCTAGCTATTTAAACAGATGGGCACAGGTAACCTTTGTCATAGTTTCTCCCTAGCACTTTTGTGTCCATAGAATCCTGGTTTCTAAAGTTTAATGAAGTCAATGATTAACATCAACCGAGCCACAGGAAGATAGAATTGACTTCATTCACTGCCTGCATCCCAAACCACTCACATTCAAATATATCAGTATAGACAAAATTAAGTGATTTTTTTTTCCAGTGGGAAAATAGAAATGTGGTTTCAACCCAGACACTATGAAAGCACATCAGAATTCCTGGTTTATAATCCGACTTAATGTCTCTCTAAAATGAAAGACCAATACTGGGGGTAGCAACAAATAGAGATCTAAAAATCACTGATGTCAGACATATAATGAGTTCTAGTCCAAGGGACTAGAAATTAAAGTTTTTAGGGAAAGAACTGGAAAAACTTAGGGAGATATTTTTTTCTTTTTATTGTCATGCAAAACATGCTTCCATGTTGGTCATTGCTATAAGAACAAAGTCATACATAACCCAAACCCCAAAATAAAATCACAAATATACTGATGTGAAAGAGGACTCTAACAGTCTTTCTCTGGAGAGGGAGATATTTCAAAAAGAAAAGTAGTTTCATGTAGCTGGAAACCAGTGCTGGCTAGCCATGCATTTCTTTTGGTTGGGTCCTTATTTAGATATTCACTCCCTAGTTGTGCATTGGGGTAGGGACAGATAAACATTATCTATCTATCTATCTATCTATCTATCTATCTATCTATCTATCTATCTGTGTGTCTGTCTATCTATCTATCTACATCTATCTATCTATATCTATCTATCTGTCTATCTATCTATCTATATATATCTATCTATATCTATCAATCTATCTATGTCTATCTATCTATATCTATATCTATCTATCTGTCTGTTTATCTATCTATATCTATCTATATCTATCAATCTATCTATGTCTATCTATCTATATCTATATCTATATCTATATCTATCTATCTATCTATATGTAGCACCTATGTACTAAGCACTGCATTAAATGCTTTACAAATGTTTTCTCATTTATTTACAAATATTATCTCATCTATCTAATTTTATTTTAATTCAATTCAAAAGACATTATGCACCTACTTAGATTTGGGATTAGGGCAAATACAAAGTTTAATTTGACAATTCAGACAAATTAAAAACCTACTAACTACAAAGAGCAGTGTGACATATGTATGTATATGTACACATATACATATATATATATATGTATGTTTCATCTAGGGGGCTATCCTATGTAGGATGGGAGTATACACTAGGCACATCATACTGACATTTCATTTGAAATATCATAATTGGAGGTAGCTGGGGGCTCAGTGGATTAAGAGCTAGGTCTAGAAATGAGAGGTCCTGGGTTCAAATGTGACCTCAGAGACTTCCTAGCTGTGTAACCCTGGGCAAGACACTTAACCCTGATTGCCTAGCCCTGGACATGATGGAATTGATACTAAGACAGAAGGCAAGGGTTTTTTAAAAGAAAAGGAAAGATCTCTGAATATGTGAAACTTAGCCTCTGATGTGACACAAATATCTAAGCTTCTATTGTCATCTTAGCAAACAGCTTTATCCCCCAAATGCTGAGGGCTTGGATGATCTTAAGCTTCTTGAAAGACTGATGAAAGAGATAAATTCTTCTTCTTCCAGATACAGCCAGAATCATCAGCGGTGTGTTTGACATGACTAGTATTACTGAGCTCCAGGCAGCTGGCTGGCAGAAGGAGGATCTCTTTACCTATCAGGAAGAAGCCACAGCCTGAAAAGAAGGCAATGAAGTGACCAGAATATTAAATGCTATTTTAAACTAAATCATTCTCATCCTTCCATTTACCGGCCATCTCTAGCCTTCTGAATAATAACAGTGGCAGAGCAATAAGTAGAAGTAATAGGCATTTGAATGCAAAATAATTTTCTTTTGGACATGTTTTCAACAATGTTCATCAGTCTTTTTTTTGGTGACGTCAGTTCTGATTCACAGTGGCTCTTAGTCACCTAGCTGGATTTTAATATGTTTGCCTAGTACAGAGTATGGTAGTCTAAAAATCTCAAAAAATTATAGTTTCTTTTATTACTTACCCAAATCACCCAGAACTACACAAAATAATTTTAATTTTACATGTTGCTTCTTCGTTTAACACTATGGTTGATGTTCACCACTGAACAGCAGACAATAGGCAGCTGTGGTATCATAGCTTTTTTTCATGTTTTCCAATTTTTCAATGACCTTAAATGTAAACTAGTATCATCTCTAGTTAGAGCTAAAAGAGATCTCAAAAACCATTTTTATGACTTAATTTTATCTTATTTTTATATCATCCCATCATATTCAACTCACACCCTTGCCCTCTGTTTATGTATACTCCTAACTGTCCTAATAATGATAGACTTGTTTCTAGTTATAAAAATCATTTCCCCATGTAGGGATGTACATATATAGATTACCCTTATTGAATGCCTTTTGATTTCTCTTTCCTGTTTACCTTTTAATGATTTTCTTGAGTCTTGTATTTTAGAGTCAGATTTTTCACTCAGTTCTGGTCTTTGACCAGGAATATTTGAAAGTCCTTTATTTCATTGGATACCCATTTTTTCTCTTGAAGTATGCTCAGTTTTGTCAGATAAGGGATTCTTAGTTGAAGTCCTAGCTCCTCTGCTCTCTGGAATTTCATATCCCAAACCATTCGATTCTTTAATATAGAAACTGCCAAGTCTTGCACTATCCTGACTGTGACTCCATGATATTTGAATTGTTTCTTTTTGGCTGCTTTCAATATTTTCTCCTTGACCTGGGAGTTTGGGAATTTGGCTATAATATTCCTGGAAGTTAATTTTTTGGGATCTCTTTCGGGAGATGGTGATTGGTGAATTCTTTTGATTTCTATGTTATCCTCTGGTTCTAGAATATCAGGGCAGTTTTCCTTAATGATTTCTTGAAAGATGATGCCTCAGCTCTCTTTTTGATCATGGCTTTCAGGTAGTCCAATGATTTTTAAATTATCTCTCCTGGATTTGTTTTTCCTAAGAGATATTTCACGTTAAAATTTTTTTTCATTCTTTTGACTTTCTTTGCTTGTTTCTTGATGTTTTATATAGTCACTTGCCCAATTCTAATTAAAAAAAATTTTTTATTGATTATCTTGAGTGAGTTTTTGTATCTCCTTTTCCATTTGGCCAATTCTACTTGGTAAAGAATTCTTTTCCTTAGTGAATTTTTGTACCTCTTTTTCCAAAGGACCAATTCTATCTTTCAAGGGGCAGCTGGGTGGCTCAGTGGATTGAGAGCCAGGTCTAGAGACTGGAGGTCCTAGGTTCAAGTCCGGCCTCGGACACTTCCAGCTGTGTGACCTTGGGCAAGTCACTTGACCCCTATCGCCCACCCTTACCACTCCTGGGCTAAGGATGGTCCCTAGCCTGGATGAAAAAAGGAGGAGGGTTGGGCGTGGGGCTAGCAACCCCACCCTGTAAAAACTACATCTGCTAAAGAAACTGCAACCTAAAGTAGGGGCAGCTGGGCTAGCTCAGTGGATTGAGAGCCAGGCCTAGAGACGAAAGGTCCTAGGTTCAAATCCGGGCTCAGACACTTCCCAGCTGGGTGACCCTGAGCGACCCATTGCCTACTGGTTGTGGCCCTATGCTCCTAGAATGGAGTCCCAGGATAAAAAAAAAAATTCTATCTTTCAAGAAGTTCTTCTTTGGGGGCAGCTGGGTAGCTCAGTGGATTGAGAGTCAGGCCTAGAGACGGGGAGGTCCTAGGTTCAAATCTGGTCTCAGACACTTCCCAGCTGTGTGACCCTGGGCAAGTCACTTGACCCCCATTGCCCACCCTTACCACTCTTCCATCTAGGAGTCAATACACAGAAGTTAAGGGTTTAAAAAAAGTTCTTCTTTCCATTGCATTTTTGAATATTTCTTTCTATGTGGGCAATTCTGCTTTGTAAGGAATTCTCTTCTTTCGATTTTTGTGCCTCTTTTTACCAATTGGCCAGTACTGTCTTTTTAAAGTATTAATTTCCTCAGTATTTTTCTGTGTCCTTTACCAAGCTGTTGACTTCTTTTCCATGATTTTCCTATTTGACTCTCATTTCTTTTCCAATTTTTCTTCTCTATCTCTTATTTGATTTTAAAAATCCTTTTGGAGCTCCTCCAATAATTCTTCTTGGGTTTGAAAGCAATTAATGTTTTTCTTGGAGACTTTAGATGCAGCAGTATTGATTTCATTATTTTCTTCTGAGTTTGTCTACCCTGTCACCAAAATAACTTTCTATGTTGAGTTTCTTTTTTTGGTTGTTTGCTCATTTTTCTACCTTTTCCTTTTCTTTTATTTTAAAATACTGTTAAAATTGGGCTCTGTAACTGTGGCGAATGGGAGCACTGTTCCAAACTTCATATTCTTTGTGCAGCTGCCTTCAGAGCTGATACTGCGCATCTATTTGTTTTCAGTTCTTCCAAGATGGTGTGATGTAAGGAGAGGTGTGTTTACTACTCTCCTGGCTTGTGTTCTTGTCTGTGCATAATCTCAAGTGCTCTTTTACCCTTTGGAATTGTGACCAGGGTCCCCTGATCCCCTGAGGCTGCAAGGCTGGTGTATACTGGTGTTCCTTCTCACTCTGGGACTGTACCCCAGGATTGCAACCTGGTGCTATATATGGGCATTGCAATAAGAGCCTCGTACTCAGAGCCAGCAAAGGGACCCCTGTAATCTCCTTAGCAATTGTCTGACCCCCCCCATATCATCTGTGGCTGAGAGTTCTGGAAGCTTTGATTGCTGCTTCAGTTGCACCCAAGGTTTATTGCCTATTCTCTGGCATCCTGAGCTCCCCCTCCACCCCAGAGCACTAGATCTTTTGTACCAGCCTTCTCAGTTGTTTTGGGCTGAGAAATTATGTCGCCTTTTTGGGGGGATCCAGAATTCATTTTGAGGCATTATAGTTTTTTGGAGGGTAATTTTGTAGAAATCAGGTGGGACCTTGTATCTTCTCCGCCATCTTGGCTGTGCCACCCCCCCTTAAAAACCATTTAGTCCAACCTTCTTTTATATATGAAAAAACTGGGGCCTGAAGAACGGACACAGGCAAAAGGAGCAGAGTCAGAATTTGAATCCACGTCATCTAAATTCCAAATCAGTGTTCTTTCTAGCACTCATTATTCATATACCACTCAATACAAATGTTAATAGGATTGGGGTCCCCCCATAGTGCTAGTGTTGTTGCTACAGACTGGGTGTGCTCTTATAAATTGACTTTAATAAATGACTTTGAGATAGTACATATTTAGAAAAGCGAAATGGCCGAATCTCTCCAGGTCTTCAGAGAGATGCAAGGTCACTGCTTACCAGCTTGTCCTAGACAGGTTCTTGTTCAGGGATACATTGGACTAGATGTCCTTTTTGTTGTTCTTCAGTAGTTTTTGTCATGTCCAACTTTTCATGACCCCCTTTGGGGTTTTTTGACAAAGATACTAGAGTGGTTTTTCATTTCCTTTTTTTCAGCTCGTTTTACAGATGAGAAAAAAATAAGGCTAATAGGGTTAAGTGACTTGCCCAGGGTCACATAGGTAATAAGTGTCTGAGATGAGATTTGAACTCATGTCTTCCTGATACCAACCTCCATCCATTGTACCACCAAACTTCCCCACTGTACAAATTATTGTATGGCAAATTGTATCGTGCTAGTCTTCCCTTCATGGAAATACTCTGTGCAAATGAATATTCTATGGATCCCCTACGAAAATTCTAGGAAAGCAATAGTGGCATAAGACCTGTCTGAGAGCTGGAGGGTGTCCCCCAATTTCATGGAGCCATCTTCATAGGCAATACCATGGAGGGGAGCATAAAATGATGGAATTATAGATTTAGATCCAGGAGGGACCTCGGAGGGCATCTAGTCCAATTCCTTCATTTTTCAGACATGCTTAGAGAGTTTAAGAATCTTGCCTAAGGTCAGAAAAGCCGTCAGCAGGCATGCTGAGATTTGAACCTAGATCCTCTGACTCCCAGCCCAAAGCTTTTGATCTCTGATCAACTTCCCTTTTCTGGTAAACTCTCCCCTTCATACTTCTTTGCCACAGTAATTTTCAGCATGCTATCCTAGGTGACTCATCCTCCAGGACTTCTACGCACTGGCCTCACACTCTCCTACCAGTTTCTGGTCAGCCAAGGTTATGCTTAACTGTGTCAGATCATAATGCAACAAAAATTATATTTAATAAGGGATCATGGAAATACAGAATAAAAATTAATTGGAAACTAAATAACTTCATCTTAAAGAATGAGTGGGTTAAGGGCAGCTATAGGTGGCTCAATGGAAAGTGCCCGACCTGGAGTCAAGAGAACGTGGGTTTAAGTTTGGCATCAGACATTTCCTAGCTGTGTGACCCTGAGCAAGTCACTTAACTCTCATTGCCTAGCCCTTACTACTCTTCTGCCTTGAAATCAATACTCAGTATTGATTCTAAGAGAGAAGGTAAGGGTTAAAAAAAAAAAAGAATGATTGGGTTAAAGAATGTCATAGAAATAACAAATAATTTTATAAAAGAAAATGATAGTGAGGCAACAGACCCAAACTGATGGAACATGGCAAAATTAGTAATTAGAAGAAATTTTATATCTCTAAATGCTTATATCAAAATGGAGAAAGAACAAATCCATGAATGAGATAAACTAGAAAACTAGTTTATCTAAAAACTAGTTTAAAAAAACTAGAAAAAAATTTTAAATCCCCAATTAAATACTAAATTGGTAATCCAAAAAAATTTAAGTCAACATTAACAAAATTGATTATGAGAAAACTACCAAATTAATAAATAAAACAAAAGTTGGCTTAATTAAAAAAACAACAAAACAAATAAACCATTGGTTAATATGATTAAAAAAGAGAGAAGAAAACCTAATCACTAGCATCAAATATGGAAAGTGTAAACTTCCCACCAAAGAAGATGAAATTAAAGCAATTATTAGGAGTTATTTTGCCCAATTATATGTCAAAAAATTTAACAATTTAAGTAAAATGGAAAAATACTCACAAAAATGCAAATTGCTTACATGTACAGAAGAAGAAATAGAATATCTAAATAAACCTATTTTACAAAAAGAAATTGAACAGGTTATAAGTGAACTTCATAAGGAAAAGACATTGAGATCAGATGAATTTACAAGTGAATTTTACCAAACATTTATAGATCATCTAATCCCATTATTAAAAAAATTATTTAGAACAATTGGTAAAGAAGGAGTCCTGCCAAACTTCTTTTGTAAAACAAATATGGTGCTGATACCTAACTCAAGAAGAGCAAAAAAAAAAAAAAAAAAGAAAAGAAAAGAAAGAAAGAAAATTATAGGCCAATTTCATTAATGAATGTGGATGCAAAAATCCTAGGAGACTACAACATATCAGAAAGATTATACATTTTGACAAACAAGATTTATACGAAGCATGTGGGGATGGTTTAATATAAGGAAAACTATTAACATAATTGATCACACCAACCACAAAAGTAACAAAAATCTTACAATTATAACCAAGACGAAGAAAAACTTTTTGACAAAATTCAACACTCATTCCTATTAAAAACACTTGAAAATATAGGTATTAATGGATTTTTCCTTAGAAAATCCATTGAAATTTAGCCTGACATGGTAGTCCAACAGGGCCAGCCTCTGTGTACTTTTTGTTTTTAACCCCTGTTTTCTGTCTAAAACAGAAGGATAAGGAGTAGGCAAATGGGGTAAGTGACTTGCCTAGGCTCACAGAGCTAGGAAGTATCTAAAGTCACATTTGAACCCAGGTTCTCTTGACTCTAGGCCTGGAGCTCTATCCACTGAGCCACCCAGCTGTGGAGAAATAAGTAACAAACTACTTCAGTATCCTTGCCAAGAAGACCCCAAACGGGGTCTAAAGAATTGGATGGAACTGAACAATAAAGACAAGACATTAATTCAGACTTCTTCTATTTTGGTAAAAATTATCTATGTCTAAGGCAATGAGTAACAAGAAAGGAATAAAGTATAATTATAAAGCTCCCTGGGTTTACAGTCAGGAGGGCCTGGGTTCAAATCACATTTATTAGCTAAGTGATTATGCCAGGAGTATGCTGGTAAATGTTTAACAAACACAAAATGCACCCATGACACATTAAATGCATTATTAACATTGGCATCATACTCAAGTGTTTTGTTAACATTATTAATATTATCTTTACAATTAACATTGAGGGGGATGTTAACTAACCTTATTTATTAAAGTATAGACAACCAACAAACCAATATATCCCACTGAGGTGTAAATGCTTCCTTCATTTCCCATTGGCTGATCTTGACTGGATTCCACTACAATCGCACCCTTAGGAAACTCATCATGCTGCCATATTGCATCCACTTTGGTCTTCATACTTCTACGGGACTGTTGTTGTTGTTGTTCAGTCATTTCAGTCCCGTATGGTTCTTTGTGTCCCCATTTGGAGTTTTCTTGGCAAAGATCCTAGAGTGGCTTGCCATTTATTTCTCCAGATCATTTTCCAGATGAGGAAACTGAAGCAAATGGGTTTGAATGACTAGCCCAGGGTCACACAGCTAGGAAGAATTTCAGGTCACATTTGAACTCAAGTCTTCCTGACTGTAGGCCTGGAACTCTATCCATTGCTATCCATCATTACTTTTAGCACACTTTGATTGGAAGGTTGAAGGGGAGAGTGAAGAACTCTCAAAGTTTTCATTTAAAGAAGGCTTCCAATCTAGCCAGCTCTTCATTTCTCACCAGCTGTCCTACTTTGACTCGAGGCTAGCATGCTCTCCTGCTGGATGCCTTCTTTTTTTCAACCATCCCTCCTCCACCTTCATCCCCTTTCTTTTTTTATTATTATTTTATTAATTTTATCTATGCCTTTTCTTTTTAATGATTATTATTTTTCTCCATCTCCTTTCTTTTTTAATTATTTTAATTACTTTTATCCATACCTTTTTTCTTATTGTTTTATTAATTTTTTTCATCCCTTTTCTTTTTAACTTATTTTATCATTTTCTCCATCCCCTATCTTTTATTATTATATTTTTCTCTACCCTCTTTCTTTTTTATTATCATTTTATTATTTTTCTTCATACCTTTTCTTTTTAAAATTATTTTATTATTTTTCTCCATTCCCTTTCTTTTATTATTTTATTTTTCTCCATCCCCTTTCTTTTTTATTATTTTATTATTTTTCTTCATACCTTTTCTTTTTATTATTTTTTTCTCCATCCCCTTTCTTTTTAAATTATTTTAATTACTTTTATCCATGCCTTCCCTTTTTAATTATTATTCTTTTTCTCCATCCTCTTTCTTTTTAAATTATTTTTAATTACTTTTATCTATACCTTTTCTTTTTTGCTATTTTATTATTTTTCTTCATCCCTTTTCTTTTTAAAATTATTTATTATTTTTCTCCATTCCCCTTTCTTTTATTATTATTTTATTATTTTTCTTCATCCCTTTTCTTTTAAAAATTATTTTATTATTTTTCTCCACCCTCTTTCTTTTTTATTAATTTATTATTTTTCTCCATCCCCTTTCTTTTTTAAATTCTTTTAAATTTTTCTCCATTCTTTTTTTATTCTTTAAATTCTTTTCTTCATCCCCTTTCTTTTTTTATTATTGTTTTATTATTTTCTCCATCCCCTTTCTTTTTATTAATTCTTTTAAAATTTTCTCCATCCCTTTTCTTTTTTAATTCTTTAAAAAATTTTTTCTTCATCCCCTTTCTTTTTGTTATTATTTTATTATTTTT
>NC_058130.1:194783891-194794933 GCF_016433145.1 Gracilinanus agilis
TCTTTAAAAAATTTTTTCTTCATCCCCTTTCTTTTTGTTATTATTTTATTATTTTTATCCATCCCTATTTTTATTCTTTTTTAAAAAATTTCTCCATCCCCTTCCTTTTATTATTATTATTATTATTATTATTATTTTATTTTTCTCCTTCCTCTTTCTGCTTCTTTCTATGTGTTGTCTTCCCTCACTAGACTGTAAGCTGCTTAAGAGCAAGGGCTGTCTTTTTCTTATTTGTCCCTAATGACTAACATAAAAGGTGCTTTATAATTGTTTATTGATTGACACTGAAAATGTAATAATCTTCTCTAGCAAGTTGGTTTGAGATGAGGAATCTACTGGACAAGGCTCAAGTCACTTAGCCTTTATTTGACTCAGTTTCCTCACCAGTAAAATGGAGATAATAATAGCACAACTATACCCTGGGATTAGTGTTAAGATCAGCTCAGGTGATAATTGTAAAGCACTTAGCATAGTGCTAGGCACGTAGTAAGTGGGATATAAATGTTAGCTATTATTAGTATTATGATGAGGATCAAATGAGATAATATTTGTAAAGTGCATTGCAAACCTGAAAACAGCATATAAATGGGAGCTATTTTTAAACTTAATAGGGTCATAGTTTCTCCTAAACCCATTAAGGCATTCTGGACTCCTTTTAATTCACTTTTTTTTTTTAATCAAATGAATTAGAACTCAAAGTAAAGGTTATTCCAAGTTTATTATACTAGTTAAGAATGGTCTAAAGAATCCAATATTAAAATTGAAACAGGGCAAAGAGGGACTGAATATTTGAATAATAATAATGAAAGTACTCTTTAATGCTGTGACCTTTCATATTAGCCATGAAAATAGGCTGCGCTCCACTTACCCCTGCGAACTCTGAATATATTTGTTACAAGCAGATGTTTTTAGTTCTATTATTATGCGCAGCATTGAGAGTGGGGAGATGACTCTGGCAGGTATGGGTAATGCCGATGCAAATTTTACCAACCAAATAGGATATTTTCAGCAAGTTGATTTCTATTCCATTTTGGCCCTGGCTTACTGTCCCTTTCCAGTCTTTCTGAGATGTTTGCACTGATGAAATAGCCTGATCTTATAGCTATGTGTCATGGGTGGAAAAGGGAGAGGCCTTGATTTATGATTTCATTGGTATGATAAATTCCCAATATGGATTCTTCCTTCACTGATTCTAGATAAGCTTTATTCTGAGAGAGTTGACAGAGTCATTGACGGGTTTACAACTTCTCAAGGCCAGGCAGTTTGTGTGTCAGAGGCAAAACTGGAACCTAAGATTTTTTGGACTCTAAAGCCTTTATCCACAACACCACATTGCCTCTCATGGAATTTCTTATGTCATATTCTGTGTGGGTAATATGTTTCTTTTTTTGTTTTATTAATGCTCTTTTATTTTTATATATTTTATATATTTTTTACATCTTAATTTTTAATTCCCACTGAATCCTCCCTACCTTCTTTGTCATAAGCAAAACAAATCGATACATTCTCCATGTCTGAAAACATATATCTCATTGCATGCCTCTTATCCACTACTTTTCTGCCAAGAAGTGGAAGGCATGTTTCAGAATCAGTCCTCTACATTTATGATTGAGTATTCTATTAAAATGAGTTCTCAGGTTTTCCAGTGCTATTTTCCTTTGCGCTATTGTAGTCATCATATAAATTTTTTTTCTGATTCTGCTTATTTCATTCTGTATCAGTTCACATGAGTTTTCCCCAGTTCCTCTAAATTTTCATATTTATTTTTCTTGTAGCACAATAATATTACATTATATTGATATGCTGTGATTTGTTCAATCATTGCCCAATTTTTTAGCACACATTTTGCTTCTGATTCTTTATGCCTGTAAAAAAAAATTACTATTCAATCCAGTGCCACAGAGCAGGGACCATCTCTTCAGAGAAGCAAAACTATAACATCCCATTAGAATTCTAGCCAGGACAAAATGCTAATTCATGGAAACTACACAGGTTGTTTGGAATTCTTCAGAGGCAGTCATTGTGACTCTGTATGAGTGCAGATGCAAGCCTTATTTCTATTGCTTTAAAAATTAGGATATTATGTCTTTTTTTAAAAAAAAAGGTTTTATGAATTTTTTGCAAAGATGGGACTTTTCTCTTTGTCTTTAACCTCCTTGGTGTACATGTCTAGTATTAATAGGAATTGCTGGGCCAAAGGGTACATCCAGTTTAATAACAGTAATAGGCGTGTTCCATTTACTTTGTTTTCCATAGTGCATCGTTCAGTCTTTCAGATGGGTAGAAACTTCACAGTGGAGACTATAAGGTGATCTTGGGCTTCTTTTCTTGGAACAGGAGCATTTGGAGACCCTGTCAATCGATAATTTGTCACTGGTGCGGGATCTTTTTTCAGGATGCTGGTAAACACTTCAGCTGTACCCAGAGGGGGAATATCAAGCTAGGTCACACTCTGGAGACTGTACAGCTTTTTTTTTTTTTTTTAATGATTCCAAACTATTTTGCTATTTTACAAATTCAACTTTTTAACACCAATATTTTTCCAATGATGTTACAAAGTTGCAAATCATGAAAGAATTAAAATTTAAAGGATGATAATATATATATATATACACACATATATGTGTGTGTATGTGTGTATTCATATGTAGGGGAATCTAGGTGGCAGAGTAGATAGAGTGCCAGGCTTTCAATTTGGAAGATTCTTCTTTCTGAGTTCAAATCTAGCCTCAGACACTTATTGGTTATATAACCCTGGACATGTCACTTAACTCCATTTGCCTCAGTTTCCTCCTATATAAAATGAGCTAGAGAAGGAAAAAAATCACTCTAATATCTTTGCAAAAAACAACAACAACAACAACAAAAAAAAAAAATCTCCAAATAGGAACAATGAACTAGTTGTGTGACCGGGGACAAGTCGTTTTAATCCTATTTGCCTCAGTTTCCTCATCTGTAAAATGAACCTGAGTAGAAAATGGAAATTATTCCATTATTTTTGTCAAGAAAACCTCAAATGGCATCAAAAACAATTAGACACAACTAAAAAATGGACAACAAATTATATATGTATATATTGTATGTACATATATAATACATAGATACCATAGTATACTGTGCTGTGCGATATGTGTGCATATATGTGTTTAGATAGCTAGATAATAAGAGAAAGCAAGCTGCAGCATATTCCCAAGATGACTTATGTACAGGGTACATTATTGAGAACATGCACGACAGGTAAATGAGGTAGGGGTGGTCGCGCAGCAAGAATGAAAGGCAAAACATTATGTAAGACGATAGATTTCGAGCTAGAAAGCGCTTTGGACGTCAGCACGTTCAATTCTGTGACTCTGCACTTGAGGGAAGAGAGGCTCAAAGAGGACACGTGACCGGGTCCCCCAGGAGCGGAGTCAGGAGTTGCCCACCACGGTCAGCTCCAGCATCCTTTGCTCCGCCCCTTGTCACTTCCGGGGCAATCTGTCCGGCGTGTCAGTAAGCCGAGGGTTGTCTACAACCAGAGGGGAGCTCCGAAGAGCCGGTAGATCTCCTACGGAGAATTATGAAGAAATGGGGTCAAGACTTGAACATGATGAGAAGACCCTAGGGGAGTAGGGGGTGGGCGTGGGGGGACACATTATGGATGTTCTGTGGCTTAGAAGAAAGCTTCCCCCAGAGAAACTGAGGCATCTGAAAAAGCTCTCATTTCTCATTTCTGAGAACTATTTTGAAGGAGTCTCAAGACTTTAATCAACTAGAAACTAAGACTCAGACCAAAACCAACCAAACAAATAAACAAATAAGTAGTATTGGAGATCTGGTGCTGGAAGGGACGGCAGAATCTAGTCCGATCCTCCTCATTTTACAGCCGGCGTCCATATAAGTATGTGTGTGTGTGTGCATATATAGGCACAGATTTACAGATATAAATATAGATATGGTTGTTATAGATATATATTTGTTGTTTTCAGAGACGACCTCAAGATGGATCCCATCCTTTGAGACCCTGCCTTGCCTCGGGGCAGAAAATTCCACAGCAGCCTATTCTCATCATCATAAAGGAAGAGGAGGGGGGACATACATACAACTCACTCTCATTATAGAATCCCATAGAATCATTAGTCTGGCGGCTGTTTTTGTTTTTTTGCTTAGATGTTGCTCATCACCTGGCTTGAAGCAGCTTAACAGATGACAGGAAGTTAATTAGTACTCCCTCTGCATCATAACAAATTTCCTCAGGGTCAGAACAAAGTTTTATTAACAAAATAGTACTGTGGTGAAATAGCCTGCCCAATTATTTTGAGGAAATTGAGGGAATTGTTTTTTGCTTGTATTGGCATTCCCAGTGCTTAGCATTGTGCCCGGAAAATAGTAAAAGCTTAAAAATTACATTATTCATCCATGTGAGGGAGTGGCTGTTGTTGTTGTTCAGTCTCGTCTGTCAACATCATCTAGTCCCATCTCTATTGTTTACAGTTGAGGAATGCCTTATTAATGCCAGGTAGGTAGCAAGGCAAGGATTCAAATTCAGGTCTTCTCACTTTAGAGTCAGAATTTATTTTCTCTCTTCTTTCTACCACTCTGAGTTGCCTCTTGCTGGTCATGTAGATGGGGCAAAAAGGAAGGTAGGCTCCTCCAAACCACTCAAGAAGGGCCAAACTTGGAGCAGTATAAGAAAAATCTTTGCATGACACCAGATTCCAATAGGCAATACTGGAGACAGGCAGATCCTGAAAAAGTAAAAAATCTAACACTGGCCTGCCAAGTCCATCATCACTGAACTCAAGAAGTGAGTTAAAATGAAAGGCCAAAGTAATTGTAGGTAAGAGGGGAGAAAAGAAATGCAGATATCTTCTATTTGCCAATTCTAGCCCCAATGAGGATGAAACTACAAGGACTTTTGTAAACTGGGCCTTGATAAATCTTTTTTTTTTTTTTTCTGATCCTATTCCTGAATCTTCCCCATCAATCCCAAATGCCTGCTCCTCTCTCATATGTTGTAGCAAATATCCATTAAATATCTAAGAAGTTGAGGTGCTGTCAACAGGGAGCAGAGGAAGATGTGGGGTGAGGGAAACTGTTTTTCTCCTCAGAAAGCACTCGAGGATTGGTAAGCAAAGACAGAAACAAATAAGGAAAACTGAGGTTCAGAGAGATTGAATGGCTTGCCCTATGGCCATATAGGTAGTAAATGTCTGAACTAGAAACCTGAAGGGGGCACTGGTAAGCCAAGAACTGGACAAACTGGTTAAAAATATGGGGAGGCACTTTGTGGAACCACAAATACCAAAGATATAAATATTAGTTTTCCTTGGCCAATAAATTAGTTGGTATAATTTTAGTCTTAATTCAACACCATCTGGGTAATTTAAAAACTTATTTATAGTTATAACTATTTGTTATGGTAATTTTATGTTTTACTTCTAAGACAGTAAAAAGTTATGATTATAAGGAAAGCATTCTGGACCTGTAGCCAGAAAACCTGGGTTCAAATTCTAATTCTAACATTTACTAATAGAGAGAATATGGGCCAACCATATTCTTTTTTGAGACTCAGTTTCATTATCTGTATGATTATAATAATATCTATCACTCCTTTGAGAACCTAAAAGTGATCTATAAATATGAATTATTATTAGCCTAAGAACTTTTCCCTTTCCTCAAGGTTTAATGATCTAGTTTCTTTTTTTTAAGTCCTTACCTTCCATCTTAGAATTAGTACTGGGTAATGGTTCCAAGGCAGAACAGCAAGGTCTAGAGAGTGAGAGTTAAATGAGTTGCCCAGGGAAGTTAGATTTGAACCTAGGACTCCCATCTCTAATACTGACTTTCAATACATGCAGCTACCTATCTGCCCCCAATGATCAACTTTCAATTTGACTTCCTCTTGGAGCCAAACCTGACTTCTTTTGTGTATGTTGAATTTTTTTTAATGTTCCCATTTTACTCCTAGACAGACCAACTAATAAGAGTTCTATAGGATCAGAGATTTAGAATTCTCTAGTCTAACCTCATTTTACAGACGAAGAAAAAGTGACTTACCTAAGATCACACATTGGTGGAGCTTATATTTACACCTAGGTACTCTATTTCTAAATTCACTGTTCTTTTCTACTCTACTTAGCTGCTTTCCCAAATAGCAATATACAAAGCTGTCATCCCCCCACCCCATCCTTGAATTCCCAACAAGCATCTGAAAAGAAAGATAGCAAAGCTTTAAGAAAAATGAAACCCATGGCAAACTACCAACGCCATCATGCTTACTCTAAGGCTTCATGAACTATGATGGTCCACTGTGGACCATCAGGGGTAAATGGCTGGGTGAGAAAAAGCTGCAGAGCTTGTTTATGAAGTAAGTATAAATATATATATATATATATTACATATATATATGCATAAAAGTAAGTATAAAAGCACAGCCGCCTTCACCAACATCCTCCTGTCTTCTTGCTCCATGTTGTCTTGGCCTTGTAAGGTGATTGTCTTTTCAGGGCGCACTGCAGAGGTAACAACCTAGTTAAATCATTTGCTGGTTAGCAAAGAAGACAGAACATCTCCTTCTGCCATGACCCAGTGGATAAAGTGCTGTAGTAAGGATCAGGAACACCTGAAATTGATTCCCTCTGACATCTCTTAGATATGGGTATCAGTCACTGCCAAAGGCGAATCACTTAATCTCTCTGGACCTCAATTCCTTCATCTGTAAAATAAGGATAATTATGTCTATGGAATCTACCTTCTGGAGTTGTCTTGAGGATCAAATGAGACAATTTGGGATTTGGAGTCAAGAAGACACGGGTTTAACTTCTTCTGCCTCTGACACTTACTAGCTATATGACCATGGGCAAATTACTCAGTCTGTTTCCTCATCTGTATTATGAGGAGATTAAAAGCCTCTTCTAACTCTAAATCTAAAAGAATATTAATTTTAAAAAGACACATTAGTTACCAAGTCTCAGAAATCAAGATGGTGGTGATTTTCTTATCCTCAGGATATTGCCTAGCAACATAGTAGGTTCTTAATAAAAGTTTATTTACCAACTGACACTTGATTAATTTTTTAGACCCTTACCAAGGCAGAAGAGCAGTAAGAGCCAGGCATTTAGGGTTAAGTAATTTGCCCAGGGTCACATTTCACTCATTTTTGCCAGATATTCTAGTGAATTAAAGACTAGTCTTCATTTCTTTTTTGGCACCTAGAAGTGACTTCTTGGATCCCCTAGGAAGTCCCACTTAAACAATTCTGTCAAGACTAGATCCATAAATGTTTTCAGATATGTTGTTCAGTCATTTTGGTCTTATTTGACTCTTTTTGACCACATTTGAGGTCTTCTTGGGAAAGAAATTGGAGTGGTTTGTCATTTTCTTCTCCAGCTCATTTTATAGATAAAACTGAGGCAAACTCGGTTAAGTGATTTACCAGGGTCACATACATACCAAGTGTCTGAGGTTGGATTTGGACTTATGAAGATGAGTTTTCTTGATACCAAGCCTAGTGCTCTATCTACTGCACCACCTGAACTTTTTTTAAAAATTAAGTTTATTTAATTAATTAATTTAGAATATTTTTCCATGGTTACATGATTCATGTTCTTTCCCTCCCCTTCTCCCATCCCCCTCCCATAGCCAATGAGCAGTTCCACTGGGTTTTACATGTGTCATTGAACAAGACCTATTTCTATATTATTGATATTTGCACTAGGATGATTGTTTAGAGTCTACATTCCCAGTCATAACCCCATTGACCCATGTGATCAATCATATGTTTTTCTTCTGCATTTCTACTTCCACAGTTCTTTCTCTGGACATAGCATCCTTTCTCATAAGTCCCTCGGAATTGACCTGGATCATTGCATTGCTGCTAGTACAGAAGCCCATTACATTCAATTTTACCACAGTGTATCAGTCTCTGTGTATAAGGTTCTCCTGGTTCTGCTCCTTTCACTCTGCATCAATTCCTGGAGGTCTTTCCAGTTCACATGGAATTCCTCCAGTTTATTATTCCTTTGAGCACCACATAAGCTTTCGATTCTTCTTCAAATATAAAGATCTTATTTTAATTTCCTTTAAAGATTAGAAGTCACAGAAATTCACACATTAAGGCAATGCTTGAGAATTCACTTCAACAAGTATTTTATGAGGCACCCACTCAATAGTGGGCTTAGGAGATACAAGACATTATGCCAGGTGCTGGGGATACAAATCCAAACAATCAAAAAAGTCCTTGCCTTCAAGGAGCTTACTACTCCAAGCTTTGCTATCAGATTCCGAGCTGCTAATTAGCTACACTAGGGGTAGACAGAGCAATGAGACATAGAGGGAGGAAACTCTATCAATGCAGGTTGGCACCTTCTCTGAATTTGTAACCTTAGAAAACTGCCTAGAGTTCTCAGAGGTTGGGTATGTGTGACTGGTAAGACTTGAACCTAGGTCTTCTTAACTCTGAGGTTGGCTCTCTATCTCCCATGCCATACATGAGAAGTATCTCATTCTAGAGATATTTTTATCTTTTAGTATTCCCCTCCCTCACTCCCCAACATTGGTCCTCATGTTCAGCAAATTAATATTTTAGCCACAATCAGTAGTGTTTTTTGTAATAATAAGCTATCTTTCCCAGGACTGGTCTATTCTTTGTGGCCAAATAGTGACTGCGTCATTTCCATAGAGAGGGAGAAAAAAAGCAATCAATCAATAAAGGGGTCAGGCTGTGAGTAGCTCTTGAACTTCCATATTTCCTTCCTGGGTAGGATGGAAAGAACCAGAGAGGAGGATAGTGACTTGTCCAAGGTCATAGAGTTAGTAAGTGGCCAAGGCAGAATTCAAATCCAGGTTTTTTGGCTCTAAGACCATGCTTAGGGCAGAGATCATATCTCCTTTATAGTCTGCATTCCTTTTTTTTTTTAACTCATAGTTTAGGTCTTAGTAATAACTCTGACACAAAAAAGCAAAGGTATGGCAAATGGGATTAAGTGACTTGCCCAGGATATCACAGCTAGGTACTGTCTGAGGTCACATTTGAACCCAGTTTCTCCCTACTCCAGGCTTGGCATTCTCTCCATTGTGCCATGTAGCTGCCCCCTCTCTACATTACTTTTTAACATCAAGTATAGCATCCATCACATACCTAGTAAGAGCATAATAAATGTTAATTAAAATAAAGAGGAAAAAAGTAGATATTTTCCTAAAGATTATGTAATAATTTTTACCAAATAAGTAATCATGGTGGATTATAAGTGAATTATTGCTAGAAAAGACTTATTTTATAAACTGGATGTTTCCTTAAGCAGAACTTTAATTTTGTTTAAACCAGAAAAGAATTCAGTGTCTTATTTTTATTGAGGTTCGGGAGTTGGGGAGAAGACTTCCTTTATAGGAATGGTTGGGAAGTGGCTGTTAATTTTGAAAATGCATGGGTGGCAGAATATATTTATTTGTTTTTGCTTTAAATAAGTCCATTGCTTAATTTTTAAATATATAGGTTTTTAATTTTATTTTAATGTTTTGGTTCAGGTTTAACCCCAAATTAGGGTTAGCTAAGAAAAGTCCCCACCAGCAAGTGACATTAAGAAATGTCTTCATTGAGTAAATAGACCATAAATAGGGGGATCCAGAAGTAAAAAGCTTCCTGAACTTAGAAACCAATACTTATTTATCTTTGAGTAGATTCACTTTATTGACAGCTAGAATTAAGGCTGCTAAACACTTTCCTTAAAATAGTCAAGCTGTGGTCCTCACTACTCCAGGTTTCCTGACTTTACTCTATCATTGATATAATCAAGATCTCTGGTGACCTTGGCTAAAAGTAATCACTCATTCTTCTTGTCTTTTCTCCCTTATTTCATGATTCCTCCCCACTTCCCCCATTGCTCCCTTTCAGAATAATTCCAAGATTATTATAGAGCCCTAGTCCATTTTTATTTTATATTGTTGCTTAACAAGTCCTTTCCCACATACCTTTCCCAGTCTTTTTTACATCTCCTTTCTGAAGAAAAGTCATTCTATTTAAGTCCTGTCCCCCATCTGAGCATTACATTGACTTCTCCAGATCAATGCCGTAGAGATAGAGTGCCCTACATTGTCTGATTATTGAATACTCAGCTTACTACCATAAAGTTGGCCATCGAGTAACGAATATTTTTAGCCACGAAGATCAAGAAAATGTTTTTTAAAGCTTGAAGGAGTTGCAATCTATATTGGAAGAGGGGATAACTTATGTTCTTGAAATATTGAAATATGCATGTATAAGTACAGGAAGAAACTTAAACTCCAATGATCAACAATTACATAGTATTTTAAAGTTTGCAAAAGACCTTATAAGTATTAGCTCATCAATGCCTCACAAGAGTCCTTGGAAGTAGGTGCTATAAATATATGTTTATATTTAAATATAACGTATGTATATAATTTAAATGTATTAATTATATATTTGTATACATTTAATTAAACACATTAAATAGATTTATTACATATTATATAATTAATTTATTATTATATGTGATTATTATTTATTACTATGTTATCTGTATATGAATAATATATAATTATATTTTGAATATATTAAATATATAGTTATGCATTGTTAATGATATATTTGAATATATTAATTACATATGTATATAATTATAAATCTTATTGTGATCATATACGGGGCTACTATATCAATTCTGAGGCTACTATATCAATTCCCATTCATCTACAAAGTTGGGGAAAGTAGGCTTAAGCTTAGAGCATCTGGTGTGGCAAAGAAGGTAACTCGTGGCTCCTGATGCTCAGAAGTCCGTTTCTCCCCTTCGTGAGGCCATCACAAACTTCTCACTGGACACTGGGTAATGCTGGCCTTTCTACCTGACTTCTTGTTGAATTCTGAAACTGCCTTGGCATCTGCTATTAAAAATGGCGCCAGCCACAGCTCTTCTGATGCTGCTGCTAGGGTGCTGGTGAGTTCAAGTTCTCCATTCCTTTGAAGGTTATCCTATATTCACTCCATTTAATTTTTTTTTTAAGGCTTTCATTCCTTCCAAACTGATCATAGACTTCTATGCCTT
>NC_058130.1:194804393-194815711 GCF_016433145.1 Gracilinanus agilis
ATTTAGCAGCTTTTCAAACCATTATAGGATTGCTTTAAATAAGTCTGAAGACGTTTGCTCTGGACAGCATTAATGTACCATCTGAGATTCCTGCCAGGAGAAGACTGTCGGGGCTGTCAAAGCAAGCAACAGGAGATTCTCAACAGAAAATTATTATTTTTAGGTAGGGGGCAGAGTAACAGCATGGAGTATTTTGAAATCAACACTTGAGCATTTGGAGAACTGGAGAAAGGTATTCATATTTTCCCTTTTTATGAGACCCTTTAAAGTACAAAGTAGATTCTATATTTCCCTCCCTCATCCCCTCTCCTAATATAGATACATTATTTGATGGATTAGGTTTCCAACATTGAGTTCTGTTAACAATTGAAGTTGGTATTTAAATAGCTAACCTTTGCATAGCGCTTTAAGGTCTACAAAGTACTTTACATATATTATCTTATTTGATTCTTTACAACAGTTCTGTGAATATTGTGATCCCCATTTTACAGATGAGGAAAACTAAGGCTCAGAAATGTCAAATGATTTGTTTTTATTTACCCAGCTAGTTTTTTGCAGAGGCAACATTTGAACTGAGGTCTTCCTAACTCCAAGTCTGGGTCTCTTCTCTAAAACACTTTGCCTCTCAAGATGTTCCTATCACCTCTTGACTTATTCTGTTTAGTTGCCCAAAGTAATGGCTGAATTACTTTCTCAGAATGAGATCTAGCATTGGTAAGCTATTTCAGACAAGTGACTTACTCTCCTGGACCCTTATTTCCTCGTTTCTATGTAAGAAAATGGGGAGCCAGGTGGTACAATGGATAGTGTGATGGACCTGAAGTCAGGAAGTTATCTTCATGAATCCAAATCCAGCCTCTGACACTTCTTAGCTGTGTGACCTAGAACAAATCACTTAACCCAGTTTGCTGACAAATTCCTCAGGAGCTAGAGCTAGAAATGAGCTAGAAAATGAGCTAGAGAAGGAAATGGCGAATTGCTTCAGTCTCTTTGCCAAGAAAACCCCAAATGGGGTTTTTTAGGCATGATTGAAAAAGGACCAAACAACAAACTGCAAGGAAATAGTGAGAATTTGTGCCAGCCAGAAGTCAAGGGCTTTGTTATGAAGACATGTAGAGATAGGAAGGTGGAATGAAATGACTTGTGTTCTTTATGTCCTTTATGCATGTTCGCTGGGCCAGATTTTCTCTGGGTCATGCTCTTCCCCACTGGTAGTGTGGAAATCTGAACATTTTTGTTCCCTACAAAGAATTGGAAATTGAGGGGATGTCCATCCATTGGGGAATGGCTGACAAATTGTGGTATGTGTTGGTGATGGAATACTATTGAGCAATAAGAAATGATAAGCAAGATGATTTCAGGAAAAGCTGGAAAGATCTGCAGGAACTGAGGCAGAATGAAATAAGCAGAAATGGAAGAGTGTTGTACACAATAAAAGCAATATTGGATGATGGTTTTCTGTGAAAACTTGGCTACTCTCAACAATGCAATGATCTGAGACAATCGTGAAGGACTTATGACGGGGAATGCCGTCCACCTCCAGAAAAAAGAATTGTCAGAGCCTTCTTTCATATCAGTGTATTTAGGTTTTATTTTGGGGTTTTGATTACGTATGACTTTGCTCTTATAACAATGACCAATGTGTGTTTTGCATGACAATAAAAAATAAAATTTAAAAAAGAAAAATGTGGCCTAAATGTAAACAGAGGGGCCTTTCCCTGTTACTTTAATGGCTATGTCATCTGATTAAATGTCTTTTGTTTGACTAATGCAGTCCAGTTAGCTGATGAGAGTAACCACACATGTTGAGGCTTATGTTTTAAGTGAGGATTGATTCACAGAGTGCCTCAAACCTAGGGCAGCTTTTTGGGGGTCTCACGTGTGAGGGCCTAGAACATGCCCCAGCTGCTATGCATGAAATGAGAAAAATAAAACTTTCACTACCCTCAGGGTTGTGAAAAAAAAAAAAAAGCATTTTGGGGACTTTCAAACTACATAAGAGTGAATCGTTTGTTGTGTTAAGCTGGGTAAAAACAAGTGGGGTCAAGGGGTGTTTCTAGAGGGAGCATCTGAGTTCTTCCAGGGATGAAAAGTTTGTCTCCAAAAAAGAGAGAGACACGTAAGGCAAAGGCAGCTCTTAAAAAGTTTTTCTTTTGCCTCAACTTCTCCTAGCAGACCCGAGCTATCTGAAACAGTCTGCGATGGCCAGCAGCAAAGGTTAGTCACTCCTTTGGCACAAGAAAATGAGCTTCCAGGGGATTTGAGGAGAAGCTGTCCTTCCAAGGGGGGTTTGGCCTTGTTTATTTTTTCCTCCTTCATCTTCTCCCCCTCTAACCTGTTTGGTCCTAGGAAACAAAATAATTTTGGTGTGTAAGCTGTCGCCTGGGAGTGGAACAAGATTCTGTCTTATAAACAACAGTCACTGCCAGAGCCCCACGGCGAACCCAAGCCAGGGAACTCTGGCTCTGTTACAAAAATCTCTCTTCAGGCTGGTCAGTGATTACTGAGGAGCAGATTGTCATCCTGAGCAAGTCTGTGTGACAGAACAGGGTGGAGTGGCCGCACAGGCTCGCCTCTGGGGAATGCCTCTCCCTGCCTTCTTTGTAGGTAAGCTTTTAAAAATTCTCAAGCCCCTTGCTATCCTTAGGAGACGAGTGAGTAAAGAGGAGCTCTCCGGAAAAGGACACAGAGCTCACCACTTTTATTTCTGGAGCAGCTTATCCCCAGGGTGATCAGCCTACTTTCCCCCTTGTAAAATCCTGGAGTACTTAAGGGAGCATCATTCCCTCCCCCCTGAAATAACCCTGCCAAGCCAAGCCTTCTCTAATCTAAACCTAATCCTCCTTAAACCTCATCTGACCCAGGCTTCCAAAAGTGCTGCCAGGCTATGATATTTATTTGCCCCCGGGGCCTTTCACGATGTCCTTGTGCCACAGAAATCAGAGGTGGAAGTTTCAGCTGACACCTATTAGGACTTGCTAAATAACAGGGTTGTCAAGACCATGGGAGGTCCAGCATTTGAGGCCAATCTGTTTGTGTACTCCTAGCTCAAGTAAGGACAGAGCATCTAAAGAAAACAGGCTCTGGGCACAGTTGAATGTCAGGCCAAGTTGTTCATTAGCCAGTGGCAGATCTGTATTCCCCAGCCCTCCTTCCCCAGCCCCAGCAGCTATTCCACACCACTTGGGCCTGCCAACAACAACTTGCCCCAGAGGAAGTAACCAGGGGCAAGGTGTGCAGCTGTCATGCCTTGCACATGTCCTAGGCAGGGCATTAGATTTAGTCCGTGGCCATTTTCCATTGTTGATCCTCTTGATCTTCAGAGGTCATTTTCTGTAACCAGGAAAGTTTGTTTGTTTTTTTTATTTGACTTCCCTTTCATCGTTGGATAAAATTGTACCTCCTTATATTCATCTAGATCCCCGCTGGCATATCACTAAATCTTAGCATCTTCGGATCCTAGTCTGAGAGCCAGAAGGAAACCTAAAAGGCATCTGGTCCAGCCCCCTAAGTTTATAAATGAGAAGTTTGAAGGACAGAGAGATTAAGTAACTTGTCCAAAACGAGATGGGTAAAATTACTGGCAGAGGCAAAATTTGAACCCAAGTCTTCTGACTCCAAATTCAGTGTTTTCTTGGATTATCATTAAATTATGAATTTTAAATGTTACCTTTTTTAATGAGGAAGGAAAAAAAGCAAATTAATTATATAGTCTGAGGAGGGGAGGTGTATTTACTTAAGGATATTAGTCAGCTAAAAATTCAAAACAAGTCAAGAGTGTGGCATGGCTGCCAAAAAAGCTAATATAATCTTAGGCTGCATTAACAGAAATATGGTTTCAGATTGTTGCATGGGGTATCAGTAACAGACAAGTAGCAAGAAGATGATGACTACGCTTTATTACTGCTGACCTATTCTAGAAGTCACTCCAGTACAGACTATAGAAAATGAGATTCTGAGCTGCTAAAGGGCAGACCTTAGAGATCATTTAGCTAAACCTCTCATTTTACAGAGGAAACTAAGTCTCAAAGAAGTGGAGAAACTTGCTTAAGGTTACGTAGGTAGGAAGTATCAAGCTAGGTCTTCTAACTTCAAATCTCTCATATACACACATACATATATGTATATATGTATACATATATAAACATAAATGACACTCAAAAACACTAAGACACTTAAAAAGAGAATAATAAACGGTGCCACCAACCCCCTAACATACAAGCGAGACAAAATAATCATCTTACTGTTTGAAATACTCAGACTACATCTGGAGTATTTAGTGGTTCATCCTGGGTATCATTTTCATCATTTTGTTTTTAGGAGGAACACTGATGAACAAGAACATGCCCAGAGGAAGACAACCAGTAATTATGATGGGTCTAGAAACCATGCTGTACGAAGAAAAGCTGAAGAAACTGGGATTGTTTATCCTGAAGAAGAAAGAAGATTGCCTGATAGCTGTCTTCAATTAAAGAGATTATGCAGGGGTTCTTAACCTGGGGTCCTCAGACCTTTTATTAGACTTGTTATTATTTTGGTTACTGTATTTCCATATACATGGTTTCCTTTGTAATATGATGCATTTTATTTTATACATTTAAAAACATTATTTTAAGGAATCCATCGGCTTCACCAGACTGCCAAAAGGGATCCATGGAAGACTTACATGGACTGATTGCAAACTGAAGTGAGCAGAACCAGGAGAATGTTGCACACCATGACAGCAATGTTTTATGATGATCAGCTGTAAATGACTATCTGTTCTCAGCAATACAGTGATCCAAGACAATTCTAAAGGACTCATGATGAAAAATACTATCTACCTCCAGAGAAAGAACTGATGAAGTTTGAATGCAGATAGAAGTATACCATTTTTCACTAAATTTTCTTCATTTTCTATATGTGCTTTGGCCACCACAAAACTAATATGGAAATATGTTTTGCATGATCACACATACATAACCCATATTGAATTGCTTAATGTCTTGGGGTGGGGGGGGGAGAGAATTTGGAACTCATAATGTTAGAAAAATGTGTGAAGTAAATATTTAGGAAACCTCCATTCATTCCAGCTTTGATCCTGAGCACCACAGAGGTGGATCACAGGCATCAGAGTTACCTGTCTGACCCCTGAGGCTCTTGTCCTAGCACAGCCAGGGCAACATGGCCACGGAGGGAGGAACATGTTTGATTTAAAAAGCAAGGGCAGGAAGGAGAGTGGCCTTTTTGCTTCCACACCTGTCAGTGGGCTGGCTTATCTCTTGATCTCTGGTAAACTGCAATGTGGAAGGGACTGCTCAGGGCTGGAATCCAGGATCTAAGCAAGCTGCAATGTGGAAGGGACTGCTCCAGGCTGGAATCTAGGACCTAATCTTACTTTCAGTTAGAAAGGCTGAGATCTCTCTCTCTCTCTCTCTCTCTCTCTCTCTCTCTCTCTCTCTCTCTCTCTCTCCCTCCCTCCCTCCCTTCTCTTTTTCTCATTAGGTAATAAAATCTATCCTGGAAATAAACATTTTGAAAGCATGGAAGAATTAATTTCCAAAATATTGTAAAGAAAGGGAGAAAAAGATAAAAAAGAGTGTAGGTGGTATCATTACCTAAAAAAAAAAAAAAGAGTCCTAAGAAGACATTAGTAACTATTGACCTATATATCTATTGTCTCATATCTATCAAATATTTATGAGAATGATCAATGCAAACACTGAGGGTCCATTTCATGAAAACATGAAAAGAGAACAAACTGGCTTATGTAGACAATTTTCTATACCAGACCACATCTTCACAGCCATATGACTCACTGTGAGTTTGCCTAAAATATAACTTCCATCGTGTCTATTGTTTATTGATTCAGAAGAATGAAATTCAGCCTTAGAAGTTCATCCCCAACAAGGTATATCCCACATGTATGTTAACATTACATAAGATTTCACTGTTATTATACAGATAACTTTGTTCAATAATCCTTTGAGGATCAACATCAAATGACACATAAAACATATATCCAACCAGTTGTCTATCAGTGTCATGTAGTATGTTCTTCAAGGAATTCAAAACAAAGATAGTCTCCAAATGCTACAAATCACAGATGACATTGTCTAAAATGCATTGATTCCCGAAACATTACAAAATTTCTTCAATGAATGCCATAGTTTGGTGAAAGAGATTGGATAACCATTTACACTAAAAACAAAACCAAGGTAGATGAAAAACATATTGTCCAGATTCTAACCTGCAGTAGGATAGCTCATTGAATATGACTATAACTATCTTTGATAGGCACAGTAGAGGTTCCTGAATATATGAACTGAGTATAAAATGGAAGGGATTAAAAAGAGAGATGGCTAGACCATAATTTCATTTAATAACACACTGTATTTGGGAAATCGTTCTGTACTCTCAATGATTCCAAGTTACTTTCTGCCACAAAATCCTACCTTTTCGATGCCACAATTCTCCAAGAGATGCTACATGGCTGTGAATGATGGCATGCCATAATGAGGGAATGACAAAATGACAAAAATTGCAGGTGATCCAAAAAAGCAATAGAAAAATGGATGTTGTATATTATTCATGAGGAACTGTGCATAAAATGACATAAAAGGCATCATTGAGGATATATATGATTAGGTAAAGCATATGGACAAAGCAATTCATGCAGTGAGAGTGAGGGGATGGACACCTTCTGAATGACTTTAGACAAGTCACTTAAACTCCTTGGTCCTCAGTTTCCTCCTCTATAGAATGGAGGGGGGGGGTTGGACAAGATGGTCTTTGAAATCTCTCCTAGGTCTAAATTCATGATCCTATGATATTATTACACTCGTACCCTCAAAATATTAAAAGAATTCAAAGAAGGTCTCATGCACATTTGGTGCATTTTGTCAATTACAATAAAGAAGAAAGTGTGGGAAAATAGATGACATGTTTGTGAATCTGAACTCTGTTTTGTAAAGTTACCATTGCCTAAAAAATCCTGGTCAAATCAATTTACCTCAAAATAACATGATCATATAATTAAAATTCAAAGCATGTCTTGGGAATAAAGGCCAAGGCTATGTTATTTAAAAAAAAAAAAACAAAAAACAGAAACTGCTAGGTATCTCAGGGATTGAGAGCCAGTCCTAGAGATGGGAGATCCTGGGTTCAAATCTGATCTCAGACACTTCCTAGCTGTGTGACTGGGCAAGTCACTTAACCACCATTGCCTAATCCTTACCGCTCTTCCACCTTAGAACAAATTCATAGTATTGATTCTAAGAGAGAAAGTAAGGGTTTAAAAAAAAAAAAAGCGCACACACTAACACACACTACCTCCATATCTATATGGCTGAAGACCAGTGTTTCAGGAAAATAAACTTTATCAAATAATAAAAATCAATGTTAGTTTCTTTGGACCAGGAGAGAACTGATTATGAATTAAAAGATACAGCCTCCTTTCACTTGGCTGTTAGGGAAGAGATAGGGGAGAATTGCAATTCAAATACTGGAAGTCTATAGTTGGTCATACAAAGTGCTAGAACTCTTAGCTCAGTCACTAGTGATTTTTGAGGCAGAAAACAAGGCTGATAATTCAGATTGTGGATTACAAAGATGGATGGACCCATGATAACAGCTATCTCCAAAGAGGAAGTCAAGTTAAAATCAGTAGCACCATCATGTTGGGAAGAGGCAGAGGAAAACCGAGAACATGTTAGCAGAAGAAGGGTATTTCAGAGGTTCAGGTTTCAAAAGTTTGTTTCTAAATGCTGCTGTTTAACAGGATGCTGTTAGACCAGGAAAAAAATTTAGTCTTACACTCATGTCTAAAGGCTCAAGTGAGATTTTGAAATTCTGCCTTTCATGGTCAAGACCAGCCCCATCAGCTTCTGGTGAATTCACTTGCCTTCTCCGCTGCTCTTATTACCTTGGAAAGCAATCATGGAAACTCTGTGGCTGTCAACAATTTGTATTCTCTTTGGGAATAGTCAGCTAAGCTAGCAGACAGGCTTTGCAACATTTCTGAAAGTGTTAAATGAGAGTATTCCTTATCTACAGTCAAATGTTGAACACCAGTTCTATGGTGACTGGGTTTTTTAAGCCCTTTCTGTAAAAGCTTTTTGAAAGTCTAGGTAATATCTAATAGTTTCTCAGTTGTCAACATTCATACTCATCACTCCAAGAGCCTGAGTATACCAAGTAATAATGAAGGTGTGTTTTTTTCTAAATGACATCCCTGATGTTTTTGGTACTTTTTTCATGACTATATTTCACTGAATATATAGACTTCTGCAAGAACTGATCTGGATCCCTTTATTCTCCTCTTTCCTCTTCCTTTTCTTAAAACACATATCTAGTGTCTGAGTTTAAATGAAAACACATGCATGTGTCCATGTGCATTCATACACGCACCCAAATTCACACACATAGTTCCTAGCATTTGTATTATGTGCAGTTATTCCAGTGTTTCCAATTGATCAGGGCGCTGTTTTCCCCATCACTGAGAAATGACTGCTTGCCTGCAAATGTCCCAGCCATGCCTTATTATCCATAGTGGCAAAGTACACATAAGTCTTAGCACTGCACAACCGGAACAAGATAATTCCTGCTCTACCCTCCAAACCCACCTGTGGCTAGTTTACCAGCTAATATCTCACTACTGGGCTAACAAATTTTAAATGGTGATAATGAAAATTATTATAAACTGAATTTACAATGTTTCTCCCAGTTTCCAGTACTTTCAGATAAAAAGCGAATCCAGTTCACAGGCTAAGTAGATGACTGCTGAGAGAAAGGAAATTCATTGGATCCTAGATTATATGGAAGAGAATATATATATATGGATCCTAGATTATATGGAAGAGAAGGGACCTTAAAGGTCTTTCATTCCAAATACTTTATTTTTGAGATAAGGAAACTAGAGCACAGATAACATAAAGTCAACGTTTGTTCAGGGTCATATGGCTAGGAAACGTCTGAGATAGGATTTGGACCTAGGTCCTCCTGATTTCAGGTCCAGTATTTTATTCACCCTCCCAAGTTACCCGTTTCCCCATTAATCCTCTGGCCACAACTTGACTTTTTCCCCAGTGAGACTCTTTGCCCTGAGCTTAACCTTTCATTACCCACAAAATAGCTACCTTTTCAGTCTTCTTTTATATTCCCCCCACACACACACACACACCCCATCCCTACACCACCCCTCACTTCACACTACAGCTATTTTCTGTCTCTGTCTCAGTTTTAGGTGTGAGTGGAGGGTTACACCAAGTGTGTCTCACCCATGTATTTCCCACATCAGACTTTGGTGGTATAAGAAGTTCAGGGTCACCGCTTTTGGCTAAGACGTTCTGCCTCCAGAAGTTCTCCCAATACTTGCTATTTCCAATAGGAGATGGAGGAATCCAGTGCTATTAGCACTCACCAAGAGTTTAGCACCAATTAATTCAGCAGACTAGCTTGACAATATTTATATTGATCTCTCCCAGACCAGGAGTTTATTAAGTATTTGTGAAGCTGTGTTTTTCTAAATGATATCCTTGATTTCTTTATATTTTTTCCATAATTAAATCATATTTGGTTTATCAAGTGCTAAACAAGGACATGAGGAAATGGGAGAAAGGAAGGGAGAGAAAGAGAAGTTAAGAATAATCCAGATTATTGGATATTGTCCCAATATGGGAGAAAAACAATATCACATCAGGGGACAAATGGACATGAATATACACGTGACAGCGTGAGAACATGGGGCATCTTAAGGGAGCCTAGAAAAGGCTCAGGTGATTTACACAGAATCATATAAGCTGGAAATGACAGAGCAGAAATTGGAATCTCAGTTGAACTAGCTGAAATTTCAGTTCTATGATCCTATGGCCCTTCATAGATCTTCCTGGAATCTCAGAGTCTCTGACTTTGAAGGGACCTCAAGGGTCATCTATTCTAGTTTTAGCTTAAAACAAGAAATCCTCTTAACAACACAGCAGTTTTTACACACCCATTCTACTTTTGGATAGCGCTATTTTCCTTATTTTGAACCTCAAATTGTCTCTGTAACTTCTACCCATGGTTCCTAGATTTGCCTTTAGGAGCCAAGTAGAGGAAGTCATATGTCTTCTAGGAAACAACCATTCAAATAACTGAAAATAGCAATTTTGTACCCCTACCACCTCCAAATTATTTCTTTTTCCAGCATAAATATCCCCATTTCCTTCCATCAATCCTTTTATGATGTGATATCCTATCTTATCCTACTGGTTGGCTTCCTCAGGGTGTTCATTTTACAATTATCTCATATGTAGGATATCAGTATAATGTGACTCTCTTAAGTTGAGGAGTTCTCAATCTTTTTGGTCCCAGGACCCTTTTATTCTCTTAAAAATTGATAAGAGTGGGGTGGAGTCAAGATGGTGGCTTAGTAGCAGAGAAAGCTGAAACTGCTCTGACGATCCTTCCAAAAATTGTTGAGGACCCCCTAAAAGTTTTTGTTTATGTAGGTCATATTTATTGATATGTACCATATTAGAAATTTAAATGGCTTAATAAAAATAGTTTTGACCTCATGGACCTCCAAAAACAGTCTGGGGGCCACATAAGCAATGCTCTCAGGAATACATATTGTCTCTACATAAATTTCTCTCCTCACTTTAATTCAATTGAAACCAATAAATATGTACTAAAAGCCCGCTGTTTTCAAGGCATCACAGTGCTCAGTCCCCTGGGGAAAGATGAGTAACACAAAATCCTCAAGGAGCTTAGACTCTAGTAAAGGGGATACTATAAATTTTTTAGTACCAAGTAGAATGTTTTAAGACACATAAGAGAACAATAGAGTAGGACCATGGCGGCTTGGAGAGGGATCACATTTTTTGGAGGGATCAGGAAAGACTTCACAAAAGAGGAGGCCCTTGAAATGGGCCTCATATACAGTCAGTACTCAGGAAGAGATGTGGGGGTGGAAGACATACCACACATAACATCACAGAGATAGGGAAATACAGTGCATGTTTAAAGGAGTAATCCAGTTTTACTGGAGCAAAGATTATGTATACAGGTGCACAGTGAGAGATAAAACTACGGCAAGCTTTGAATGCCAAATTAAGTCATTTGGAGTTTATTGTGCAGGTGATAGAAAGTTATGGAAGGTCTTTGAGCAGAAGAGTGATGTGATCAGCACCAATCCAGGGTGCAACGGAAACCAGCTTTTCCTGTTTTGGTGTGAGTTTTTTGTTTTGTTTTGTTTTTTAAACCCTTGTACTTCGGTGTATTGTCTCATAGGTGGAAGATTGGTAAGGGTGGGCAATGGGGGTCAAGTGACTTGCCCAGGGTCACACAGCTGGGAAGTG
>NC_058130.1:194825584-194836125 GCF_016433145.1 Gracilinanus agilis
CTGGGCAAGTCACTTAACCCCCATTGCCTAGGCCTTACCACTCTTCTGCCTTGGAACCAATATACAGTATATATAATATAATGCTTTATTGAGAGACAGAGACAAATGGGGAAATGTGGGGGAGGGAGGGAAGAGAAGAGGAAGGAGACTGTCTCAATCCTGGGCAAGTCATTTAACCTCTGATTATCCTAACCAAAGGATCCACTGGATCCACTGGAGAAGGCAACAGCAAACCACTCCCATATCCTTGCCAAGAAAACCCCATGGTTAGCCAATGTTCATGGCGTCATGAAGAGTCAAGCGTGATTGAACAACAACACAGTCATATCTTCCTTTTTTTTTCTTTTTCTTTTTTTTGCTCTCTCTCCCCCCGCCCCTTACCCCCTAGTAGCTGACACACATTTCCACTGGTTTCTTCCTTTTATTTATTTTTTCTTTTTTCCTTTTTTTTTTTTCTAAAACTCTTACCTTCCATCTTGGAGTCAATACTGTGTATTGGCTCCAGGGCAGAAGAGTGGTAAGGGTGGGCAATGGGGATTAAATGACTTGCCCAGGGTCACACAGCTGGGAAGTGTCTGAGGCCGGATTTGAACCTAGGACCTCCCGTCTCTAGGCCTGGCTCTCAATCCACTGAGCTACCCAGCTGCCCTCCCCTTTTTTTCTTTTTTAAAAAAAATTTTTAACATAGTCATACCTTTATGGAATGAAAGGCTATTTAAAAAAAATTTTTAATTCAAGAAGTTTTTATTCTATGTTTACTGTGTGTTGGGCACTGGGCTGTTATGAAGACATAAAGACAAAAACAAGAGAATCCCTGCTGTCAGGTGGCTTACATTTTTCTGAGGCCCTACAACACATGTACCAATAAATGCTAGAAGACTATAAAATAAATGCAAAGGATTCGGGGGGGTGCAGAAAAACCCTTTTATAGAAAATGATACTTGACCTCTTTTTTGAAGGGAGCGAGGGGTCCCAAGAAGCAGAGGTGAGCAGGGGAGCATGCCAGGTAGAAGGGACACTCTACGCACAAAAAGCCCCAGAGTCGTGAGATGAAATAAACTGTACAGAAATAGCAACTAGATTCATTTGACTGGGCCAAAGAGTTCGTGATGGGGAATAAGGAATAATCATTCTGGAAAGTTGGGTTTTTAGTCACAGAGTGAGAGGTTTTAAACGCCGACAATTGAGTTACTATTTTATCCTAAAGTCATTGAAACGCCTTAATCCTCAGAATGACGTGGTTAGACCTAAGTTTAGGAAGATCAGTCGGACAGCTGTGAAGAGGCCGGTTTGGAGAGGGCGAGTGGATCCAGGGAGACCCACTCTGAAACTGCTGCCATAGCCTCGGGGAGAGATGATGAGGACCTGAGGCTGGGGAACGAGTAAAGAAAAGGGGACAGATCTGAGCAATGTTGTGTAATTAGAATCCACAGGACTTGGCAACAGATTAGATGTGGGGGATGGAGGGAGAGTGAAGAGCCAAGATGGAATTTTGGGTTGTAAACCTCGAGGCCTGGGCGATTGTCATCCGGATGGTGCCCTCCACAGAAGCACAGAAGTTGGGGGAAAGATTTTTTTTTTTTTAGCACATTAAGTTTGAGATACAGAGATGGAGATATCCAGCCAGCTTTTGTGGCTAGAAGAACTCCTAGAAGCCAACCCCCTCATTAGAGTTAGGAGGAAACTGAGTCACAGAGAGATGAAGGGACTCACTCAGGATCTTCACACACATAGTTTGTGTCAGAGGTGACATTGGAACCCAGATTTTGCTCCCTTTAAGTCCATCATTCCATACATGGTGTCACACTGCGGTGCCCGACCAGAGAGACACTATCAACAGCTGGGTAAGAGAGGGGCCTGAGGGGGCAGCTGGGTAGCTCAGTGGATTGAGAGCCAGGCCTAGAGACGGGAGGTCCTAGGTTCAAACCCGGCCTCAGCCACTTCCCAGCTGTGTGACCCTGGGCAAGTCACTTGACCTAGCCCTTTCCACTCTTCTGCCTTGGAGCCAATACATAGTATTGACTTCAAGACGGAAGGTAAGGGTTTTTTTAATTAAAAATAATAATAATAATAATAATAATAAAATTTAAAAATAGAGAGAGACCTGAGGAAGAGAGAGAGAGAGGTCTTTGGGGGCTACCGTGCTGGAGACTCTTGCTGGCACAGCAGCTAATTTTGGCTAAAGTGGCAAATTCAGATTCATTAGGCATGGCCAGGCGATCGTGCAATTCTCTCTTAACTTTTACCAATAAGTAATTATAAATTAATATAGAGACTCTGGAGAATTTTATCATAATACTGTCTATCTACATTCAATGACATGTTAGCCTAAGAAGACACATCAGAATATCATAAAGGAGACAACTAAAGCTGGAAAAGATGAAGGGCAAGCACCAAGTAAACAAATTAGAGATTATCTGAAGAGATATTCTAATCACCGGTAGGGCAGGAGCTAGAATTTACTTCTAGGGTGTTTCAGCCATCCTACCCTCTTCTCCTGGTGAATGATGATCCCATGAAGCCTGGCCCTGTATTCTCTGAATGACTCGCTGATCTTGGCTGAAGTTCCTTTTGCAGGCAGTCCTCATCTGTTCTTCCCTCTTGATCTTTAGCCTCCTGGGCTGCTATTACATATGAAGTAAATGCCAGCATTTCCAGGAGGAAACAGCAAGTCCTTTACTTCTCATTGGCCCTAAATACTTCCTGCTGGTCTTGGGAGATGGTCCAATAGAGTTGGATGTCAGGGGATCTGAAGGACACCGAGAAGTACCATCTGGCATTTGGAGGACTGTCCTGTGGAAGAGGGATTCGATTTGTTCTGCGTGGTCCCAAGAGACAAGACAAGGACGAGTGGGAAGAAGATACAGAAAAGCATGAGGTTCTGGGAGAAGGAAAACCATCTTAGCCATCAGAGCTATTCTGTTCAGAAGCAGAACGGGCTACCTCAGGAGGTTACAAAAGGTCTTCAAAGGAAGACTGGATGACCACTTTGTCATTAGTTGTGTTGTAGAAGGGATTCTTATTCAGGAAATGGTCGAACCAGATAACTTCCGAGATCCCTTTCAACACTGAGATTCTGTGATTGTGCTTGAAAAAAAGTGTGTTTTCAAGTATATACATTTCTTTGTCATCTTTCCTCCAACCCACTGAGTAAATGACCATGAAGAACTCATGGGAAGGCTTTGAATGACACAGGTGTGGAAGGGTTATCATCTGCCTTATTCTATCTCCCTCCTCTATTAAGATTCCTTAACACTGACTCTGTTCTTTGCCATATTCTTTATCACAAAGGCTACAGCCTTTTTCAGAAGAATAAGAAATATCCAAAAAACTATAGACCTCTTGGGAAAAAAAAAAGAAAGAAAAGACAATATGTAGAACAACAAGCCAATCATACAGGAGAACTTTATGTTCTTCCCTCAGTGGGAGGAATGAAGCTGATAACGATGACCTTCTGAAACCCTGACATGAAGTATCAGGATTACAGACACCACATGCCTATCCAGAGCACAATTCTATTTGTTTACTCTCGAGTTCTGCGGAGAGGACAGGATCGCTAAAGTTTGGCTGGACCTTTCTGCCCCTGATACAGTCTAAAGAGGGCACATTAGTAAATACTTCTTGGAAATTGTTCTGTATCAAGAAAACAAAAGCAAAACAAAAAAACAAACAAAAAAAACCCCAGTTCCTAATGATGGGGACTTATATTTGATGCCAAGCAAAACAGTTGTTTTGTGTTTGGGTTGAGATATCCAGCTTGGAACTCCACCAGGCACAAACCATTTCATGAGGAATTGCTGCTGCTGCCAGCAAACCGCTGCATATGTTCTGGGAAATACAGCCAGAGAAATAATAATACTGATAATTGCTTGACAGCTTTGGGGGTCCATCAGTGGTAATGCATCTGTTTAAATCTAGGAATGTGTCATTTTGCCTATAACAGCAAAACTGTAGCCTTTTGGCAGCATGGTGTGGTGGACAGGGCTGACTTCATAGCTAGAAAAATCGAGGCTCCAGTCCTGTCTCTTATAGATATTAGTTATGGGACCTGGCCACGTCCCTTAAGCTCCTGGTGCTCCAGACAACTCTCTAGGCCTATAAGCTTCAAGGGGCAGCTAGGTGGTTTAGGGGATAGAGAACCAGATCTGGACATGGGAGGTTCTGAGTTCAAATTTGACTTCAGACACTTCCTAGCTGTGTGACCCTGGGCAAGTCACTTAACCCCAATTGTCTAGCCCAGTGATGGGTAAACTTTTTAAAGAGGGGGCCAAAGGAAGGGAAATGTTCATCTGTCAGTCTGTTTCTAAGGCAATTCTTTCCAAGTTTCATTGTATTATATCCTACTTACTGTATTGGTCAAATTAGGAATAATGTCGCAGGCTGGATAGATCATTATAGGGGGCTGCATCTGACCCACAGGCCATAGTTTGCCCATCACTGGTCTAGCCCTTATGACTTTTCTGAATTAGAAAAAATTCTTTTTTTAGTGTTTTTATTTTTATTTTTCAAGTTTATTTAATTAATTAATTTGGAATATTTCCCCATAGTTACATGATTTATGTTTTTTCCCTCCCATTCCCCTCCTGTAGCCAACAAGCAATTCTACTGAGTTTTACATGTGTTATTGATTAAGACATATTTCCATATTATTAATATTTGCAATAGAGTGATCATTTATAGTCTACATCCCCAATCATATCCCCATCGAACCATGTGATCAAGCAGTTGCTTTTCTCCTGTGTTTCTACTCCCAGAGTTCTTCCTCTGAATGTGGGTAGTGTTCTTTTCCATAAATCCCTCAGAGGTGTCCTGTGTCATTGCATTGCTGCTAGTACAGAAGTCTATTACATTCTATTTTACCACAGTGTATTGGTCTCTGTGAACAATGTTCTTCTGGCTCTGCTCCTTTCACTCTGCATCAATTCCTGGAGGTCTCTCCAGTTCACATGGAATTCCTCCAGTTTATTGTTCCTTTGAGCACAATAGTATTCCATCACCAGCATATGCCACAATTTGTTCAGTCATTCCCCAATTGAAGGGCATACCCTCGTTTTCTAGTTGTAGATCAGAGGTTATCTCCTAAAGTAGTTTACTGCCTATTACATTGTTTGCCATCCACAAGTCTGCAGCTTTCCTTAATTGCCCTTGGTATTTCCACATTCTAGAATTTTCTTGGATCTAGCCAATAATTAGCTCTTTCTGCAAAATAAGTCATTCTTGTTAGATAAAGAGCCTAATCTTCCAGAGCCTGCCTTATTGTTCTCAATTCCTCCACTCACCCATTGGGGTGAGGTCAACTCCATTCAGGAACTGGGGATCATAGTGGGCAGGATTTTGCTATTTCATCTATGCAATTCCTCTTAAATTTGTTTTTGTCTTGACTCAAGGGACCTCTGTGATCACATACTTGGTTTTGGAGATCTCAACTTTATCCCAGCCCTAATATCCTTTCTATTTTTTTCTTGGAAAACTGTAGAATATCTTCATCAAAAAACACAACCTAGCTCTCCAGATGCTACCAGATCATTGATTTTTGTCGTTTTCTTCTGCAAATGATGCACCTGAGCTCTTTGTGAAAGCAGAGTTAAATCACCATGCCTGCCTGTTCCCTCTCACTCACCCCCAGTGCTGTAGCTTCTCCTCCCATCCCCAATCCCCAACTAGTATATCTGGTTTTGTACTTTGGGTTTTATAAACAAATGGGATGCTGTGACTGGACCAAAGAGGTACAAACATTTAACAAAGCTATCAATATGTAGAGCACATCATTAGTTACATTACTGGGGACCTGGTTACATTTGAGGAAGGGTCTGTGAAGTCATATATTTTCCCTCTTGCTTACATCCTCAGACAATCTATGCTAAGGTTAAGCAATTTTTCTCTCCCTAAAAATAATGGGCTAATCTAAAATTTCCCTGTTTGAAACCTTCTCTGGAGCAATGGGGATAACCAGAGGTCTGACTTTCTTTCTCAAATAAGTACTAGGAACCCTAAGGGCAAACATAAAGATTTCAATAACCTAATTTAAATGACTGCCTCCTTACCAGAGAGAGCCGTCCACAAAACAGGCTGGCAGAGAATTGCAGGTGCTGCCAATAAACATGAAAGTGAGATTTACTGCGCCTGAGCCAGAACACAGATATCTATCAGATAGATAGTTAACCACTAGCAATAACTTTCCCTGGAACACTTAGCTTAATACACTCTGTATTTAATGTCTGCTTCCAAAATAATACTCACTCTGCTCCATCTAACAACATGATTCATTGTGATACCTCTTGAAAGAAAAGTCTCCAGCTAAAATGTCAGCGAGCTACAGATTGATGGCACCAGATTAATAATATAGAAATGAATATGCCCCTCTGCCAATAACTCACAGGCCATTTCCACGGTAGCAGGAGGGAATGACGTGACAGACAGAGGAGTTAGGAGAATGCCTCATAGCCTTGCGTTCCCAGATGCTCCTATTTCATGGGGACTCACAGCACACACCAGGAAGCCTTGAAAGCCCGGCTGGCGTGTTATAGGGCAGGCAACTTGGCATAGTGAATAAAGAACCATCCTTGGAATTGGGAAGGTCTGGGATCAAATGAGGTCTCTGAAACTATGTGACCTTGGGCAAAGTCACTCAGGCCCTGAGTGACCTAGCCAACTCTGCAAGACTAACTTCCCAATGAGGCACTGAGATGAGTGGAGGCTGTAATGAAATCAGGACCCAGAAATAGAGATTATAGATTGTTCTATCACCTCCAGACAGAATTCAACTCATTCTCCTTCTCAAAACATTCTGTTGGACTAAGACCTAGACTAAGACTAAGGAAGAATGAGAGACGTATGACTGATAATAGCTCGGATCCCTCCCGACCAGAGATGCCCGGGACCAAGGTTTGTTAATGGGAAGTGGGACATGCAATGAGGTAGTTTTAGGCAAGTCATTTACCTTCTTTGGGACTCAGTTTCTTCATCTGTAAAACGAAGGAAGGTGCCTGTATGGACTGAAGTTGCTTTTAGAGCTCTATCTACGATCCTAGATTGTAGGACAGCTTCCTAAGCCATCTAGGTCTTCGTTCTTCTGCTCTGAGTTCACTTTAGGAGCAAAGTGGGACCCAGTAAGGTGGTGACTGGCCCTAAGCCAGTTAGTTAAGTTAGTCAGTGTCAAAGGCAGAGTCTCGAACGTCGGAGCTCTTTCCACTGCTACTGGAGGGTTAACTGGACAATTTTTTCCTACTGTAATGGGTCACATTCTACTTATAATTATTACTATAGGTCAGGCCTGACTCAGGTTCATTTGGTGTTTCAGATTTGCTGTTGGAATGAAACAAGATACTTATAGATCATCTAACAGTTTACAAAAAGATGTTTTCTTAGCCATAGAATGGAAAGGCTACTGAGCAAGGATAAAGGCTAGATTAATGGCTCTATTGGCATGGCAGGCGATCCTCAGGGAGGCAATACCTGACTTTTATACTTAGGTCACCAGGAAGCTACTCCAAGGTCCCAAGCTTTATTTGGTCTTGTAATAGGTATAGGCTTTAAAGGTATAAAAGCAGATTTTTACAAGCATATTAGGAAAAGCCTTTGTTGGAAGTCATGGACATTCTGAATAGAATGCAGGGGGTAGGGAGGAGAGAGCTAAGCAACAGAGATTGCTCTTCTGAGAGGGGTTTGGAGCAGAAGTGCAATCAGCAGTCCCTATTTGACCTGAGATCTTGAAAATTGGTGAAAGCTGTAAAGGCTGAAGACATCATCCTGCAAGTCAGCTCTGAGTAGGGAAGAGGCCTGTGTTCTGGTGGACAGATTGCAGACATCTTTCCCTGCATGGTTACTTTTGGATCATCGGCTGTGGAGGAGTTGGTTCCTGGTATCCTGAAGACATCCCTGGATCAGTTGTGAGAACCCAAACCCAAGCCCTCTTCCTCAGGTCCTTAGCCAAGCTGTCACCTGGCCAAAGCCAGGTTGGCTAAGGAACTTACCCTTTTGACTCCAGGCCTGGGCAGTTAGACATGGTTTCACCTCACCCCCTCTCCTATCCTCTCGAATTACAATGAAACCGTTTCCCTATTTTGTTTTCTTCATATCTTAAAGTTCTCATAGTGTGTGTATTTTGTTTTACTCTGTGTTTATCCCAGACTAGGTGGAGCAGGGTGGCAGTTAAGGCCTAATTGTCACTTCTGTCAACAGTCATTTCCCCAAACAGCTAAATCCAGTTTCCCTAACTTGTTTGGTCCCCACCTTTTGTCCATTCCTGTCTCCTACTCACCCTTCTGAACCCAGTTAAAGATTTAAGTTAACTCCCCCTGTTTTCCCCATAAGAGTCTGCAGGGTAGTTTCAATTCCTATTAAGGAAAAACTAACCTAGTTTACATGGGCAGATATTATTCTTACCATGATGATAATAAATAACTGCCATCTATATGGTGCTTTACATACATTGCCTCACTGGATGCTCACAAGCCTGTGGAGTAGGGATGGATGACAAGGAATATTATCTCCATTTTGCAGATAAGGAATCTGGGTCTCAAATACTCTTCTGCAGTTGTTTTTCTTCTGTTTCCACTCCTGCAGTTCTTCCTCTGAATGTATTAGTGTTCCTTTCCATAAATCCCTCAGAATTGTCCTGGGTCATTGCATTGCTGCTGGTACAGAAGGAACTGCTTGAACACATGGGTTGATGCAGACATGATTGGGAATGTAGACTCAAAACGACTACACTAATGTAACTATCAATAATATGTAAATATGTCTTGATTGATGACACATGTTAAAACCAATGGAAATGCGTGTTGGCTATAGGGGGAGGTGTTTGGGGGAGTGAAGGGGAAAGTAAGAACATGAATCATGTAATCATGGAAATTTTTTCTTAAAAAATAAAAAAATTAAACCTAAAAAAATAAAATAAAATACACCACTAAAAAAAACCAAATACTCTTCTGAATGCAAATTCAGCTCCCTTTTGTGCATATGTGGGTTTAAAATGTGGTTTATTTGGAAACAACAAATTCATCAAAATAATAAAACTCATTTTGGGGGAGGTGAACCCCCTTTCCACTATGCTGTGCAAACTCCCTCCTTCTGAAAGTGGTAGTGATCTCAGAAACAAAGCAAGACACAGATTCTGCCTGCTGATATGGGTGAGAGTTTGTCCTTAGCCTACTCAAATTCTTTTACCCTGAAAAAGGTCAAGCTCTGCTGAAATGTCTCTCATTGTTAAGGGTGGGCAGTGCAGGGATAACTAGGGTACGGCTCAGCCTCCTTTCCATCAAACCAGATTTCCTGTTTAGCGTATCAAGTATACTTTATCCAAAATTAGCTGAGCTTTAGAATCCAAGGCCAGAGAAGAGCCTGGCTTGCCACAGCCACAGACCCTATGATCTAACACATCCTACTTCAAAACTTCTCTCTGGGTTGAGAGAGGGAGAAGTATGGAAGGGAATGAGACTGTACCTAAAACAGGTGCAAGATAGTGGAAAGTTTTCCCTTTTTCATGACTTCCAGAGTTATACAGATACTGAAAGAAGAGAATTGGGCTCAAACAAATAATCTACATTTTTTTAACATTTATTAATATTCATTTTTAACATGGTTACATGATTCATGCTCCACCTTTCCCCTTCAACACCCCCCCCCCGCATCCCCCCCACCCATGGCCAACGCACATTTCCACTAGTTTTGTCATGTGTCCTTGATCAAGACCAATTTCCAAATTGTTGGTAGTTGCATTGGTGTGGTAGTTTCGAGTCCACACCTTCAATCATGTCCACCCCGACCCATGCGTTCAAGCAGTTGCTTTCTTATATGTTTCCTCTCCTGCAGTCCTTCCTCTGAATGTGGGTAGCTTTCTTTACCATAAATCCCTCAGAATTGTCCTGGGTCATTGTATTGCTGCTGGTACAGAGGTCCATTACATTCAATTTTACCACAGTATATCAGTCTCTGTGTATAGTGTTCTTCTGGCTCTGCTCCTTTCGCTCTGCATCAGATCCCGGAGGTCTCTCCAGTTCACCTGGAACTTCTCCAGTTTATTATTCCTTTTAGCACAATAGTATTCCATCACCCGCATATACCACAGTTTGTTCAGCCATTCCCCAATTGAAGGACATACCCTCCTTTTCCAATTTGTTGCCACCACAAAAAGTGCAGCTATGAATATTTTCGTACAAGTCTGTTTATCTATTATCTCTTTGGGGTACAAACCCAGCAATGGTATGGCTGGATCAAAGGGCAGGCATTCTTTTATAGCCCTTTGAGCATGATTCCAAATTGCCAGCCAGAATGGCTGGATCAGTTCACAGCTCCACCAGTAATGCATTAATGTCCCAATTTTGCCACATCCCCTCCAACATTCATTACTCTCCCCTTCTTTCATTTTAGCCAATCTGCTAGGTGTGAGGTGATACCTCAGAGTTGTTTTGATTTGCATTTCTCTAATTATTAGAGATTTGGAACACTTTCTCATGTGCTTATTGATACTTTTGATTTCTTTACCTGAAAATTGCCTATTCATGTCTCTTGCCCATTTATCAATTGGGGAATGGCTTGAT
>NC_058130.1:194841080-194886619 GCF_016433145.1 Gracilinanus agilis
TTTTGTTTTTAAAGGCCTTATGAATTCCCTCCCCCTTCTCCCCTCCCTTTTTTTTGTCCTCCCCACTCCCCTGCTCCCCTTGGTTTATCCCTTCTAACTTTCTCAGAAGGGTTAGATAAGAGTTTTATTTCCCAATGGATTGTATAGCTACTCTTCCCTCTCCAGGTTGATTACACTGAGAGTAAGGTTTGATTATTACCTCTTTATGCTCTCTTCCTCTCCTTATAATAGTATTTGTCCCCTCTCCCTCCCATGCCCTCTTTGTGTGTAATAGAATATTCTATTTTCTTATTCACTCAAGTTTCTCTTGGTGTCCCCTGCTATTTACCCCATCTTTCCCCTCCCCCACGCCATCTTAGATTATTTAGTGTTCCACCCTCACCCTGTGAATTATTCTTCTGATTAGTATAATAGTGAATATTATAATGGTGAATAGAGTTCACTACAGAGAATTATACATAACATTTCTCTACATAGGAATACATATAATTAGATCTCACTAAGGCCCTTAAAAAGGCAAATTTAAAAATTATAAGCTTTCTTTCTTTCCCCTCTGTATCTTATTTACCTTTTCATGTTTCTCTCGATTTTTGTGGTTCGATATCAAACTTTCCATTTAGCCCTGGTCTTTTCTGTGCAAATACCTGGAATTCTTCAATTTTGTTGAATGCCCATACTTTCCCCTGGAAATATATAGTCAATTTTGATGGGTAGTTGATCCGTGGTTGCAGGCCCAGCTCTCTTGCCTTTCTGAATATTGTATTCCAAGCCTTACGGTCTTTTAGCGTGGAGGCTGCCAGATCCTGTGTGATCCTGATTGGAGCTCCTTGATATTTGAATTGTCTCTTTCTGGCTTCTTGTAAGATTTTTTCTTTTGCTTGAAAGCTTTTGAATTTGGCAATAATATTTCTACCCGTTTTTTTCTCTGGATCGAATGTAGTGGGTGTTCTATGAATCCTTTCAATGTCTATATTGCCCTCTTGTTGTAGGACTTCAGGGCAATTTTGCTGAATAATTTCTTTTAGTGCGGAGTCCAGGTTTCTATTAATTTCTGGTTTTTCTGGAAGACCAATTATTCTCAAATTGTCTCTTCTAGACCGGTTTTCTTGGTCTGTCACTCTCTCATTGAGATATTTCATGTTTCCTTCTATTTTTTCAGTCTTTTGACTTTGTTTTATTTGTTCTTGTTGTCTTGAGAGATCATTAGCTTCTACTTGCTCAATTCTAGCCTTTAGGGATTGATTTTCGGCTATAATCTTTTGGTTTTCGGCCATAATCTTCTGGTTTTCGGCCATAATCTTTTGGTATTCCTTTTCAATCTGGTCATCTCTGGTGTTCAATTGCAAGATTCTACCTTTTAAACAGTTATTTTCTTGCCAGATCTCTTCCATTTTCCTCAAAATCTCAGTTTTGAACTCTTCCATAGCTTGTGAGGAGTTTTCTTTATTTGAGGAGGGTCCGGATGCTTGTTTGTTCTCCTCCTCTGTTTGCTTGGTTGTCTGGATTTTCTCTGTGTAAAAGCTGTCGAGTGTTAAAGACTTCTTTTTCTTGTTGTTATTCTTTCTCTTCTGAACTTCCTGAGACTGAGTAGCCATCATTAGCCCAGCAGCTTCTCAGATTTATCCTCGCGCTCAGTGTCTGTCCGCGATCTATTGGCTCCTGAGGTCTGAGTTCTGGTTTTTTCCAAGGTCAAGCCCCCTGGTGGGCCCTCTTGCTTGATCCTCTGCAGGAGGTTTCTTTACAAGTCTCAGGGCGCTGCTTCCACAGTCGTATACCCGTCCACACTGGTTCCCCACTTAGGCTTTAGTTCCTGGTTGTGTCTGCCTCCACCCACGCCTCCACAGTGCCTGCACTCTGCTCAGCCTGCGCTCTGCGCCCTGCGTCCTGCTCCCGCACTCAGATTTCGCCTGCATTTTTTGGCTTAATGGGGTCCTAAGTCTTGCTGCTCTCAGGAACAGGCCCCGGAGCTGCCAATGACTCGATGGGTGCCCCAAACTTGCTGTATTTCTTTTTAGCTGGCTTCGGAGCTATAAATGAGTGTGGAGGGGGTGGGGGTGGGGTGGTTGCTCAGCCCGCGATTTTGTGAGGGCTGTTTCACCCCTTTATAGCATGGAAATGCCTCGATTCCACGTACCTTCCATGCTGTGCCCTGTGTGTTTCAGTCAGGAGAGGTTAAGAGCTGCTTCTTACTCTGCCGCCATCTTAACCCGGAACCTACATTTTTTTTTTAAATCCTTGTACTTTGGTGTATTGTCTCATAGGTGGAAGATTGGTAAGGGTGGGGCAATGGGGGTCAAGTGACTTGCCCAGGGTCACACAGCTGGGAAGTGGCTGAGGCTGAGTTTGAACCCAGGACCTCCTGTCTCTAGGGCTGACTCTCACTCCACTGAGCTACCCAGCTGCCCATGACCTACATTTTGTAACACGGAAACAATTTGAAGTAATTATGATTTGTTTTTTATTTTCCCCTGCTCAAACATTGTCCTGTATCAGTTTTGTCTATTCACTAAATGTTCAAACTAGTATATACCCTGGAGATAATTTGGTTTATGGGTTTTTAACCTGGGGTCCATGGATAGATTTTCAGGAGGTCTGTGAACTTGGATGGGGAAAGAAAAATCTTTATTTTTGCTAACCTTTAACTAAAATATATTTTTTCCTTCAATTATTAATTTTAAAAAATTCTGAAAAAGGGCCCATAGATTTTATCAGACTTCTAAAGGGTCCTATGATACAAAAATGGTTAAGAACTCTTGTCAGACTCTCTCTTTTTATAGAAAAGAAAAACAGAATAACAAAATTTTAGAATGTAGGGAATGGTGTTAAACTCAAATAGAAATAGACCCCTTATGGACTGCATTTTGATTTAGAAACATACAAATTAAAATTATCTATGCTGTATTGTATTTTAATTTGTTAAATATTTCTCAATTCCATTTTAATTTTATTTGGACAACATTCAGGGATTTTTCTGGCCCTGTTGAGTTTGAGTATAAGGGATTTGTCTGTTTAAGTTTATGTTTATGTTGACATTTTATGTTTTTAAGATTCATAGAGATCATGTAATGTTTCTTTTATAGATAAAGAAACTAAGATTGATATTCTGTTTAGTTTATCAGTAACTTGGCCAAGTAACTTGGTTACTCGGTTAAATAACTTAGCCAAGGTCATTCAGCTAGTTAGTGGCAGGAGAGGGACAAGAATTCAATCTAAACATTTATTAAGTGCCTGCTGGGTGCAGAGCACTGTTACAGAGGGACTGGGGTAAATATAAAGTTTAGATAAGATGCCAACTCAATCCTCATGTTGTCAGGTCTGCTGGCTTTCCTCTTAGTTCAGTCTTTTTCTACCATACTCACAATTTAATAATAAAAATTCCCAACTCTTAGTTATTCCATGAAGGAATATTTAACTCTGTTGCCTAGAATTTCTTGATTTTACTTCTTTGACCATCAGCTTCACCAGACTGCCAACTGGGAACCAAAATAAAAAAAGATTAAGAACTCCTACTCTGAAACAACTTCATAGTAAGGCAAAGTCTACCAAGCACACTAAATTTTTATTAACTAGTGCCAAAATACTTGATTTGCAATACCAATTTTGAATTTTCATTGATTTACATATTAACATCTGATTTTTACTATTTAATATGAAAAAATAAACACTAAGTGCCTCTTTTGCACACTCTGATTCTAGTTTCCTTCTCTTTTTAGGATATGTATCCCATAGGTAACTTTGGCTAAAAGTTCATCAAGTAGAAGTCAATTTCCTTTTTTCTTTCTTTCTTTCTTTCTTTCTTTCTTTCTTTCTTTCTTTCTTTCTTTCTTTCTTTCTTTCTTTCTTTCTTTCTTTCTTTCTTTCTTTCTTCCTTCCTTCCTTCCTTCCTTCCTTCCTTCCTTTCTTTCTTTCTTTCTTTCTTTCTTTTTTAAGGCAGATAAATATTTATTTTATTTTTTAGAAAAATTTTTTCCATGGTTACATGATTCATGCTTTTACTCTCCAACTCCCAAACCCTCCCTTGTTCCCCAGAGCTGACGCACATTTTCACTGGTTTCTTCATGTGTCATCAATCAAGATCTATTTCTATATTATTGATAGTTGTACTAGGGTGGTCATTTAGAGTTTACTTCCCAAATCATGTCTGCATCACCCCATGTGTTCAAGTAGTTGTTCTTCTCCTGTGTTTCCATTCCTGTAGTTCTTCCTCTGAATGTGGGTAGTGTTCTTTTACATAAATCCCTCAGAATTGTCCTGGGTCATTGCACTGCTGCTAGTACAGAAGTCCATTACATTTGATTTTACTACAGTGTATTGGTCTCTGTGTACAATGTTCTTCTGGCTCTGCTCCTTTCACTCTGCATCAATTTCTGGAGGTCTTTCCAGTTCACATGGAATTCCTACAGTTCATTATTCCTTTGAGCATAATAGTATTCCATGACCAGCAGATATCACAATTTCTTCAGCCATTCCCCAATTGAAGGGCATCCCCTCGTTTTCCAGTTTTTTGCCACCACAATGAATGCAGCTATAAATATGTCTGTACAAGTTTTTTCCCCTGTGATCTCTTTGGGGTACAAACACAGCAATGGTATGGCTAGATCAAAGGGCAGGCAGTCTTTTAGCACTCTTTGGGAATAGTTCCAAATTATAATCCAGAATAGTTGGATCAATTCACAACTCCACCAGCAATGCATTAATGTCCCAATTTTGCCACATCCCCTCCAATATTCATTACTCTCCCCTGCTGTTATTTTAGGCAATCTACTAGGTGTGCATTGATACCTGAGTTGCTTTGATTTGCATTTCTCTAATTACTAGAGATTTAGAACACTTTATCATGTGCTTATTGATAGTTTTGATTTCTTTATCTGAAAATAGCCTATTCATGTCCCTTGCCCATTTATCGATTGGGGAATGGCTTGATTTTTTGTACACTTGATTTAGCTCCTTGTATTTAGAGTATTTAGAGTAATTAGATCTCTGACAGAATTTTTTGTTATAAAGATTTTTTCCCAGTTTGTTTTTTCCCTTCTGATTGTGGTAGCATTGTTTTTCTTTGTACAAAAACTTTTTAATTTATTATAATCAAAATTATTTATTTTATATTTTGTAATTTTTTGTAACTCTTGCTTTGTTTAAAATTTTTCACTTTCTCATAGATGTGACAAGTATACTATTCTGTGTTGACTTAATTTACTTATAGTTTCCTTCTTTATATTCAAGTCATTCACCCATTCTGATTTTATCTTGGTGTAGGGTGTGAAATGTTGATCAAAACCTAATCTCTCCCATATTGTTTTCCAATTTTCCCAACAGTTTTTTTCAAATAGTGGATTTTTGTCCCCAAAATTGGGCTCTTTGGGTTTATCATACACTGTCTTGCTGATGTCACTTACCCCAAGTTTATTCCACTGATCCTCCCTTCTGTCTCTTACCAGTACCATATTGTTTTTTTTTTTTTTTTTTTTTTTTTTTTTTTTTTTAACCCTTGTACTTCGGTGTATTGTCTCATAGGTGGAAGATTGGTAAGGGTGGGCAATGGGGGTCAAGTGACTTGCCCAGGATCACACAGCTGGGAAGTGGCTGAGGCCGGATTTGAACCTAGGACCTCCTGTCTCTAGGCCTGACTCTCACTCCACTGAGCTACCCAGCTGCCCCTCAGTACCATATTGTTTTGATCACCACTGCTTTATAGTAGTTTAATATCTGGTACTACTAGGCAACCTTGCTTCACGTTTTTTTTCCCTTATTTCCCTTGATGTTCTTGATGTTTTCTTCTTCCAAATGAACTTTGTTATAGTTTTTTTTTCTAATTCAGTAAAAAGTTTTTTGGTAGTTTGATAGGCATGACATTAAATAAGTGAATTAATTTGGGTAGAATGGTCATTTTTATTATGTTAGCTCATCCTACCCATGAGCACTCATGTTTTTCCAATTGTTTAGATCTAGTTTTAATTGTTTGGAAAGTTTTTTGTAGTTGTGTTCCTATAATTCCTGTGTTTGTTTTGGTAGATAGATTCCTAAGTATTTTATATTGTCTAGGGTGATTTTAAATGGTGTTTCTCTTTCTACCTCTTGCTGCTGAGAAGTGTTGGAAATATACAGAAATGCTGATGATTTATGTACATTTATTTTGCATCCTGCAACTTTGCTAAAGTTGTTGATTATTTCTACTAGACTTTTAGTTGATTCTCTAGGATTTTTTAAGTAGACCATCATAGCATCTGCAAAGAGTGAAAGCTTAGTCTCCTCATTGCCTATTTTAATACCTTCAATTTCTTTTTCTTCTCTAATTGCTACTGTTAGTGTTTCTAGTACAATGTTAAATAATCGAGGTGATAATGGGCATCCTTGTTTCAGACCTCATCTTATTGGGAAAACTTCTGATTTATCATCAATGCATCTGATGCTTGTTGATTGTTTTAGATATATACTGTTTATTATTTTTAGGAAAGGTCCTTCAATTCCTATACTTTCTGGTGTTTTCAATAGGAATGGGCATTGTTTTTTGTCAAAGTATTTTTCAGCATCTATTGAGATAATCATGTGGTTTTTGTTGGTTTGCTTCTTGATATGGTCAATTATGTGAATGGTTTTCCTTAGGTTGAACCATCCTTGCATTCCTGGTATAAATCTCATCTGATCATAATGAACCCTTGTGATCACTTGCTGGAGTCTTTTTGCTAGTATTCTGTTTAAGAATTTTGCATCTATGTTCATTAAGGAGATTGGTCTGTAGTTTTCTTTCTCTGTTTTTTATCTACCTGGCTTTGGGATCAGTTCCATATTTGTATCATAAAAGGAGTTTGGTAGAATTCCTTCTTTGCTTATTATGTCAAATAGTTTATATAGTATTGGAATTATTTGTTCTTTGAAGGTTTGATAGAATTCGCTTGTGAATCCATCTGGTTCTGGAGGTTTTTTCTTGGGGAGTTCTTTGATGGCTTCTTCAATTTCTTTTTCTGAGATGGGTTTATTTAAGTATTCTATCTCTTCTACTGTTAATCTAGGCAATTTATATTTTTGTACATATTCGTCCATCTCACCTAAGTTGCTATATTTATTGCAATATAATTGGGCAAAATAGTTTCTAATGATTGCCTTGATTTCCTCTTTATTAGAGGTGAGGTCTCCCTTTTCATCTTTGATACTGATAATTTGGTTTTTTTCCTTTTTTTAATTAGATTGACCAGTACTTTGTCAATTTTGTTTGTTTTTTCAAAGTAACAACTTCTAGTCATTTTTTAATTCAATAGTTCTTTTACTTTCAATTCTATTGATTTCTCCTTTAATTTTTATAATCTCTAATTTTGTCCTTAGCTGAGGATTTTTAATTTGTTCCCTTTCTAGTTTTTTAATTTGCATGCCCAGTTCATTGATCTTTGCCCTTTCTAATTTGTTAATACATGCACTCAAGGATATAAATTTCCCCCTTAGTACTGCCTTAGCTACATCCAACAAAGTTTGGTAGCATGTCTTATCATTGCCATTCTCTTCAATGAAATTATTGCTTGTTTCTATGATTTCTTCTTTAACTAACTGGTTTTGGAGAATCATATTATTTAATTTCCAACTAGTTTTTTATTTGCTTGTCCATGTGCCCTTTCTAATTATTATTTTATTGCATTATGATGCAAAAAGGTTACATTTATTATATCTGCTCTTTTGCATTTGTTTGCAATGTTTCTATGCCCTATTACATGTTCAATCTTTGTAAATGTACCATGTGCAGCTGAAAAGAAGGTGTATTCCTTTTTGTCCCTATTTATTTTTTTCTCCACATATCTATTAAATCTAATTTTTCTAGGATTGCATTCACCTCTCTTATCACTTTCTTATTTATTTTTTGGTTTGATTTATCTAGATTTGAAAGAGGAATATTTAGATCTCCCACTAGTATAGTTTTACTATATATTTCCTTCTTGAGCTCTGCCAGTTTCTCCTTTAGGAATTTGGATGCTATATCATTTGGTGCATACATGTTGAGTACTGTTATTTCCTCATTGTCTATACTGCCTTTTATCAGAATGTAATTACCTTCCTTGTCTCTTTTAATCAGATCAATTTTTAGTTTGGCTTTGTCAGAGATCATGATCGCCACTCCTGCCTTCTTTTTCCCAGTTGGAGCCCGAAAGATTTTGCTCCAGCCCTTGACCTTAAACCTGTGTATGTCCACCCACCTCATATGTGTATCTTGTAAACAACATATGGTAGGATTTTGGTTTCTAATCCACTCTGCTATTTGCTTCCATTTTATGGGCGAGTTCATCCCATTCACATTGAGAGTTAAAATTATCAGTTGTGTATTCCCCAACATTTTGGTATCCTCTTCTAGTTCTATCCTTCTTCTTACATTATTTCCTTTTAAACCAGTGGTTTGTTTTAAATCAGTTCCCCCGTCCCCTCCCTTGATTTACTTCCCTTTCCACCCCCTCCCTTATTATTCCCCTCTTTTCATTTTTTAAGGCCTAATTAATTCCCTACCCCCTCTCCTCCCCTCCCTTTTTTTGACCTCCCCACTCCCCTGCTCCCCTTGGTTTATCCCTTCTGACTTTCTCAGTAGGATTTGATAGAATTCTATATCCCAAGGGATATAGCTACTCTTCCCTCTCAGGGTTAATTACACTGAGAGTAAGGTTTAAATATTACCTCTTAATGCTCTCTTCCTCTCCTTCTTATTAATATTATTCATCCCCTCCCCTTCCCATGCTCTCTTTGTATAGTATATAATATTCTATTTTTCTTATTCATTCCAGTTTTTCTTGATGCCATCTACTATTCACCTCCCCCTTTCCCCCTCCTCATATCATCTTAGACCATTTAGTACTCCAACCTCTTCCTATAAATAATTTTTTAAATTACTATAATAAGGGGCAGCTGGGTAGCTCAGTGGATTGAGAGTCAAGCCTAGAGACAGGAGGTCCTAGGTTCAAATCTGGCCTCAGACACTTCCCAGCTGTGTGTCCCTGGGCAAGTCACTTGACCCCCATTGCCCACCCTTACCACTCTTCCACCAAGGAATCAATACACAGAAGTTAAGGGTTAAAAAAAAAAGTAAAAAATAAATTACTATAATAGTGAATACAGTTTTTGAAAACTACACATAACATTTCTCCATATAGGAAAACAAACAATTTGATCTTATTGAAGTCCTTAAAGAGGCAAATTTAAAAATAAGAGTTTTCTTTCTTTCCCCTCTGTTTCTTATTTACCTTTTCATGTTTCTCTTGGTTTTTGTACTTGAATATGAACTTTCCATTTAGTCCTGGTCTTTTCTGTGCAAATACTTGGAAATCTTCTATCTTGTCGAATGCCCATACTTTCCTCTGGAAGTATATAGTCAGTTTTGATGGGTAAGTGATCCTTGGTTGTAGACCCAGTTCTCTTGCCTTTCTGAATATCATATTCCAAGCCTTGTGATCTCTTAGTGTGGAGGCTGCCAGATCCTGTGTGATCCTGATTGGTGCTCCTTGATATCTGAATTGTTTCTTTCTGGCTTCTTGTAAAATTTTTTTCTTTTACTTGGAAGCTCTTGAATTTGGCTATTATATTCCTGGGGGTTGTCTTTTCAGGATTTAGTGTAGAGGGTGATCTATGGATCCTTTCAATGTTTATATTGCCTCTTGTTGAAGAACTTCCAGGCAGTTTTGTTGTATAATTTCTTGTACTATGGAGTCCAAATTTCTATTAATTTTCTATTTTTTCAGTAAGACCAATGATTCTCAAATTGTCTCTTCTATATCTGTTTTCTTTTTTTTTTTAATTTTTTTTAAACCCTTAACTTCTGTGTATTGACTTATAGGTGGAAGAGTGGTAAGGGTAGGCAATGGGGGTCAAGTGACTTGCCCAGGGTCACACAGCTGGGAAGTGTCTGAGGCCAGATTTGAACCTAGGACCTCCCATCTCTAGGCCTGGCTCTCAATCCACTGAGCTACCCAGCTGCCCCCTATATCTGTTTTCTTGATCCTTCAGTTTCTCAGTGAGATATTTCATGTTCCCTTCTATTTTATCAGTCTTTTGACTTTGTTTTATTTGTTCTTGCTGTCTTGAGAGATCATTGGCTTCTACTTGCCCAATTCTGGTCTTTATAGACTGGTTTTCTGTCATAACCTTTTGATTTTCCTTTTCGATTTGGTCTATCCTGTTTTCCAGCTGTTTGATTTTTGTTTCCAATTTGCTTATCAATTCTTTTGATTTTGGGGCATCTTTCTCCAATTGGGAGTTTTTGTCTTTTAACCTGTTAATTTCCTTTTGAGCTATTTCCCACTTCTCTCACCAAATCTCTTCCATCTTTCTCATGATCTCAGATTTGAACTCTTCAAGAGCTTGTGACCAATTTTCATTTTTTTGGGAAGGTTTGGATGTGATTACTTGTTTGTTCTCCTCTGCTGTTTGCTCTGTTGTCTGGATTTTTTTCTGTGTAAAAGTTGTTGAGTGTTAAAGATTTCTTCTTGATTTTTCTCTTTTGAGGTTCTTGTGCCTGGCTTGCCATTATTATTTTTTTTTCTCAGTCAGAAGTCTGGGTGAAGCAGACAGGCTTTCTGCCTATCCTATCAAGCTGTGGAGCAGTTTTGGTCTGAGTCACAGCTCCGTGTACCTTCTCAGCTTTATCCTCATGCCCAGGGTTAGTCTGCTCTCTTTAGGCTCCTGAGGTCTCAAGTTTAGTTGTTCTCAGGGTCAAGCCACCTGGTGGTCCCCTTGCTTGCTCCTCTGCCCAAACCTCCTTTAACAGTCTCAGGAAGCTGCTTCCACAGTCATGCACCACTTTGCACTGTGTCCCCACCGAAGGACCATGCCTGTGCTCAAGGTCTGCATCCTCATCTGTGCCTACATGTGCGCTCTACATCCAAGCCTGCACTCAAGGTCTATGTTCAGAGTCCAGGTGTTCTTTAGCCTCTTGGGGTCTTAAGTCTTGCTGCTCTCAGGAGCAGGCCCTGGTGATCCCAGGTAGCTGCCAGGAACTTAATGAATGCCCTGAACTTGCTCTAACTCTTGTGCACTGGCTTTGGCACTATAGGTGGTGTTGGGGGGAGGGGGTTGCTCAGTTTGCATTTTAGTGAGAGCTATTTCACCCCCTTATAGCATGAAAATGCCCTGATCCCATGTACCTTCAATGCTGCGCCCTGTTGTGGGGTCCCTTCATTCATCTGGATTTGTTTTTATGTTCCTCAATTTCTTTTTCTAATATTGGATTATTTAAGTATTCTATTTCTTCTGATGTTAATCTAGGCAATTTATATTTTTGTAAATATTCATCCATATCAACTAGATTGCTATATTTATTGCCATATAATTGGGCAAAATAGTTTTTAATGATTGCCCTAATTTCCTCTTCATTAGAGTTGAGGTCTCCCTTTTCATCTTTGATACTGTTAATTTGGTTTTCTTCTTTCCTTTTTTTTCTTAGATTTACCAGTATTTTGTCCATTTTATTTGTTTTTTCAAAACAGCAGCTTCTACTCTTATTTATTAATTCAATGTTCTTTTATTACTTTCTATTTTATTAATTTCTCCTTTGATTTTTAGTATTTCTAATTTTGTTTTTATCCAGGGATTTTCAATTTGTTCACTTTCTAGTTTTTTAAGTTGCATGCCCAATTCATTAACCTCTGCCCTCCCTAATTTGTTAATATATGCACTCAACGATATAAATTTTCCCCTTAGAATTGCTTTGGCTGCATCCCATAGGTTTTGGTAAGAAATATCATCATTGCCATTGTCTTCAATGAAATTATTAATTGTTTCTATGATTTGTTCTTTAACTAACTTATTTTGGAGAATCATTATTTAATTTCCAGTTAATTTTTGGTTTGCTTCTCCATGTGTTCTTGCTAATAACTATTTTTATTGCATTATGATCTAATATGGTTGAATTTATTATTTCTGCTTTTTTGCATTTGTTTGCCATGTTTCTATGCCCTAATAGTGATGGGCCCTTGGGCCAGATGTGGCCCCCTGAAATGTTCTATCCAGTGTGCAACATTATTCCTAATCTGACGAATACAATGAATAGGATATAGTACAATGAAACTTTGTAAGAGTTGCCTTAGAAACAGATTGACAGATGAGCATTTCCTTTCCTTTGGCTCCCTCTTTAAAAAGTGTGCCCATCACTGCCCTAGTACGTGGTCAATCTTTGTGAATGTTCCATGTGCTGCTGAAAAGAAGATGTATTCCTTTTTGTCCCTATTTATTTTTCTCCATATATCTATTAACTCTAATTTTTTTCTGGATTTTATTCACCTCTCTTATCTCTTTCTTATTTATTTTTTGGTTTGATTTATCTAGATCTGATAGGGGAAGGTTGAGGTCACCCACTAGTATAGTTTTGCTATCTATTTTGTCCTTGAGCTCCACTACCTTCTCCTTTAAAAATCTGAATGCTATACCATTTGGCAAATACATGTTGAGTACTGATATTTCTTCATGGTTTATACTGCCTTTTAGCAGGATGCAATTACCTTCCCTATCTCTTTTAACCAGATCCATTTTTACTTTGGCTCTGTCAGAAATCATGGTGGCAACTCCTGCCTTCTTTTTCTCAGTTGAAGCCCAATAGATTTTGCTTCAGCCTTTCATTTTTACTCTATGTATGTCTGCCTGTCTTGTAGACAATATATGGTAGGATTTTGGTTTCTAATCCACTCTGCTATTTGCTTCCATTTTATGGGCAAGTTCATCCCATTCACATTCAGAGTTATAATTATCAACTGTGTGTTCCCAGTCATTTTGTTTCTCTCTCCTTGTCCTGCCCTTTCTTCTTTCACTATTTCCTTCTATACCAGTATTTTATTTTTAATCAGTTCCCCTGATCCCCTCCCTTATTGTATTTCCCTTTCCCCCTCTCCCTTCTTATTCCCCTCTTATTCTTCTTTTAAGTTACCACCCCCACCTTTCCCTCCCTAGTTTTGCTTCCCTCCCCACCAGCCCTTTTCTTACCCTTCTACTTCTCTATAGGGCATGAATCATTTCTCTGCCCTAATGGATCTGATTGTTCTTCCCTCTTTAAGTTAATTTCAATGTACTTAAGTATTAAGTATTTCCTCTCTCCAACCTCTTTACTCTTCCAGTGTTTTTGGTCCTCTCCTCTATTCCCCTCACATGCTTCTTTATGGAATATAAATTTATTCCATTTTGTCTGTTTTCCCATTTTTCTTAATATTATCTCCTTTTTCTCCTCCTCTAGTTTTATATATATATATATATCTTGACATTTCATCCTATACAGTTTGTCATTGTTCCCTCTAAGTAAACTTCTTCTAGTTACCCTGTTGATAATAACAATTTTTAATATTTACCAATATCTTCTTTTTTTCTAGGGATACAAATCGATTGAACTTATTGGGTCTCTTAAAGAAAAGATCCACCACCCCACCACCCCCTACCCAGCTCTCTTAATTAACTTATGGTGATTCTCTTGAGTTCTGTGTTTGGGCAGCAAACTCTCTGTTTAAGTCTGTTTTTTTTCTTTATGAATGCTTGGAAGTCTTCAATTTTATTGAATGACCATACTTTCCCCTGCAAAAATATAGTCGGTTTTTGCTTGATAGTTGATTCTTTGTTGTAGACCCAGTTCTCTTGCTTTCTGGAATATTGCATTCCATGCCTTCCAGTCCTTCAACGTAGATGCAGCCAAATCCTGTGTTATCCTAACTGTGGTTCCCTGGTATCTGAATGACTTCTTCTTAGCAGCTTGTAAAATTTTTCCTTGGCCTGGTAGTTTTTTAATTTGGCTATAATATTCCTGGAAGTTGTCAGTTGTGGATTAAATGTAGGAGGTGATCAATGTCCACTTTTCCCTCTTGTTCGAGGATGTCAAGGCAGTTTTCTTGGATAATTTCTTATAGGATGATGTCTAGGCTTTTTCTTTTGTCATGATATTCTGGTAGACCAATAATTCTTAAATTGTCTCTTCGAGATTTGTTCTCCAGATCTTTGGTTGTATCAATGAGGTGTTTCATAGTCTCCTCAAATTTTTCATTTTTTAAGTTTTGTTTTATATATTCTTGCTGCCTTGTAAAGTCATTTGTTTCTAGTTCTTGACTCTTATTTTTTAAAGACTAAATTTCATCCCTGGCTTTTTGGTCATCCTTCTCCTTCTGATTTGATTTTCTTTGTAGATAATCTTTTGCCTTCTTTGCTTCATTTTCGAACTGGTCAATTTTGGCTTTTAAGATTTTATTTTCTTCTTTTAGTTCATGCATTTCCTTTTTCAAATTTTCTTCAGCCTCTCTTGATTGCTTTTTGAGTTCCTGAAGTTCATGAGTTAATTGGATTTTGAGATCTTCCAAAGCCTGTTTCCAATTCGCTGGGACTTCCTTATCTTTTTCTATTTCATTTGCTCTTTTTTCGCTTCCTGGAAAGAAGATGTCAGTTGTAATTTCTTTCTCTTTTTCTGTTGTTTACTCATATTTTTTCTTTCTCTGTTCTGCTTAAGTAAGATGGATTTAATGAGCTTTGGTGAAAGATCTTCCCCCAGCTCACAATGGAGATTTGTAGTTATGTTCTCTGCAGTCTATGGGGTAGGGGTGTTGGAGTTTCCCTGCCCTCTGAAGACTTCTTGTTTGTCCAATTGATGGGATTAAGCCTGGACTGGGGTAGTACTTAACTAGCACTGGATGTAGTCCTTAATGTGCCATGAGGTTAAAACTTCAAGGGAAAAAAAATGGGGGGAGGGGGCAAGATGGAGTGTTTTCACTGAGCTGTCTAACAGTAGGCTCCCCCTGCTCTGATCTGCTGTTAGACCTGGTTTTTCTTTCCTCTCAAAGTGCTTTATTCTCTATCTCAGTAGGTCTGAAGTTTTGCTCTAAGACGCTATCTTCTGAGCCTTTTTGCTGTGTTTCTCTGGGTTTCTCCTCTAGCCACCTCCCCAGTGCCTATGTTCAAATCCCCAAGTCTGGCACCAGCAAGGCCCTCTCTCTGGGCCAGTGCACCCACCCACCCGGAAATTTCAGGGGCCGCTGGAGGCTCCACACAGCCCGTAGGGGAGGGGTCCTGGGATTCCCCTTCTATATCCTCAGACCCAACAGTTCAAGGATTCAAGTCTTTTTCTTGGCTGTACCTCTTGAACTGTCCAGCAGTAGGATCCTCCTACTCTGTCTTGTTGTTAGATTTGGTCCTCTTTCTTCTCAAAGCTCTTTGTTTTCTATCTCAGTGTGGAAAAGGCACAGAGGTCTTAAGATCTGCTCTCTCTAAGCCGCCATCTTCCCAGAATCCAGAAGTCAATTTTCTGATGAGGATCCTTGGCATGCCTAACTAGGCTGGTCCTTTCACATTGGGGTCAGTCGTTAGCATGTCTTCATGGCCTTCACAGAGGAGTAGAATCTTCAAAAAATGGTGCTCTTTTTGAAAATCCAGGTTTATTGCTGAGCCATTGATAAGGTACCAGACTTTTATGGATTATATTTCTCTTATTGCTCTGATCAGTGAAATGATGACTATTGCAGCAACTTTCCAAAGGCTCTGTGAAATAAACACTTCTAGCACATTGGGCTAAAACTATGAAGCTGCTTTGGGGATAAATGGCACTAAATGAAATCTCAAATCAATTTTGTGATTATACTGAAGAAAAAGTGAAGCCCATCATTTAGGGAATGGCTGGACAATTTGTGGTATATGATGTGATAGAGTACTATGGTGCTTTAAGAAATAAGATGACTTCAGAAAAACTTGGAAAGACCTGTAAGAACTGACGCAAAGCAAAGTGAGTAAAATTAAGAGAATGATCTACACAGTAACTTCAATATTATAAAGACAATAAGCTGTGACTTAGTTACTCTGATCAATACAGTGATTCACCACAAGTTCAAAGGACTCATGAAGAAAAAATGCTATCCATCTCAAGATGGAAAACTGATGGGCTCAGACTGTAGAATGAAGCATATTTTTTCCCTTTATTTTTCTTGATTTCTCTCTCCACCCCTGAATGTGGCTAATGTAGAAATATATTTTGCAAGGCTTCATAAGTTGTACATATTCCTTGCCTTTTGAAAAGTTTCAGGGAGTGAAGGTTAGAGGGAGAGAATTTGGAAATGAAAAATAATTTTTTAATGAAAAACTTTTTAAAGAAGAAATTAATACCCCAGAGTTAGGTTAAAGAGATCCGGTGTGGCCTCAAGTAGGGAATCTTCATTTAGTGGAGTTAACAAGAAGCAGGAACAGAAGCAAGAAGCAGCTGTGTGGTTCTTACCCACTCTCCACACAGTGGAAACCTCCAGCCTAGTCTGAGACCTATAGTTCTGTTGCTCTGATGAAGAACTTCAGAGACTTAGAAGCTAGCCAACAAAAGGCTAGGACTAGTAGAAGTCTACTGAAGCCCAAACTCACACTGGGATCAGAACTTGTAAAGCTCCCACAAGAAGGGCATTGATCATATTTTGCTCTAGACAGCTTTGGCCTGCTTCAGGAGCACTGAAAGCTTGTAGGAACCTGGCCTGAATTGCTCCTGAGATCTTTGAAGAACACAGCACAATACCTACATAAAGCAGTAGTAAGATATCAGAGATTATAAAGCAGGACCAAACAAGGCCCATGCTTTCCCTAGAGAGGTATTCATGGTCTCTGGAAGTATGCCTGGTCTCACTAACACAATTCCAATTTGATAAATAAAACTGGAAAAATAAACAAAAATATTCCCCCCAAACATGACATTTTTGGTGACTATTATGGTGGCAGAGATACCCAAAACAGAAGAGAAGACTGAGAGTCAAACCCAGCTTAAACAAAAGTTCAACTAGACTATCTGGAGGAAATGAAGCAGTTTTGTTTTGTTTTTTCAATAAGAAAAAAAATAAGGCGAGTTCACTGAGGTGAGGGCAGATCATTAGTCTTCTATTGGGAAGAATGGAATCATAAAAGAGTCTCAGAGTTGGAAGAGAATTCGGCAGCCATCTAGTTCAAAAGGAATTTCCACTACAAAATACTCAAGTGGTCAAATCTACATCTGCTTAAAGATGTCCAATGAGAGGCAATCCATTACCTTGTAAGGCATTCCATTCCATTTTTGAAGAGTTCTAATCGTTAAGAAGTATTTCTTAACATAAAAACTAAATTGGCCTCATTGCAACTTCTGCCCACTGGTCCTGGTTCTGCCCTCTTTTGATAAACAGAATGAGCCTAATCGCTTTCAAATGAAAGCCTCACAAATTCTGGTTCTCCTCCAGTGGGCTAAATATTTTCAGTTTCCTTCCACTAGCCTTCAAATATTATGAACTCTGGGCTCTTCCCTTTCATGATTTCCAATTCAGTTATGCTCTCTGGCTTATCAACATGGCACCAGTACTGAAAACTCCAGGGAAACTTTGGTGGGACTATTCTTCTTCTTGGAAACTATATTTCTTTTGATGAAGCCCAAGAATGAATTAGCCTTTTTTTAAGTGGCCATATCAGACTGCTGAGTCATATTAGATCTACTATCTACTAAAACTAACTGCTGTCTAACCACATATATCTCTCATTCTGTACTTGTGAAGTTCATTTATTTTTACTTAAATGTAAAACTTTACATTTATACCTATTGAGTTTTGTCTTATTAATTTAAACCAAATGCTCTAGCCAATCAAGATTTTTGGAATCCTAATTTTCATCCAATCATTTATTAGGCATCTATGTGCAAAATACTATATTAAGTATTAGGATACAAATACAAAGAAAGGAACAATACTACTTTCAAGACGCTTACCTTCTGTTGGAGATGGTAAGTATATATAAAAGAAGAGTACAAATGCAAAGTAATTGATTAGAATATGTTAGCAGTTGGGAAAATTGTGAAAGATTTCTTGTTGAAGGCAGTGTTTGAGCTGCATATTGAATTAAAATGGATTATATCAAGAAGACATGCATCTTTAAAGTTAGTTATCCTTTCTAGCTTTGCTGTCAGTCAGTAGGTTAGGCAGGTAGTAAGTCAATAAGCATTTATTAAGCCCAACTCTACGCTGAGCACAGAGGATACAAAGACACAAAAAAAAGTGGGGGCTGCCCCCAGAAGCTCCCATTCTAATGAGGAAGATATGTAAATAACTACATTCTTACAAGATATCTACAGTGAAATGAAAGGTAATCTCAGGGGGAAGGCAGAGGGTAAGAGGAGGGGTGTGTCTGCTGTAGAAATTTGGATTTGGGCTGAGTCTTTGAAGGAAGCCAGGATTGATAAGGGAGCCCTCCAGCCAAGAGAGATAACCAGTGCAAAGGCAGGCAGGGGATGAGTGTATCTCTTGTTAAGAACAGCAAATAGCCTAGTGCAGCAGAATCTTAGGATCCTAGGTGGAGAGGAATGAAGAATGAGAAGACAGGAAAAGTATAAAGAGGCTTAAAATGCCCAAATGAGGATATTATCTTTTATCCTGGAGGTAAGAGTGAGCCCACTAGGGCAGGGAGGGGAAGGAATGGCAATCTTGGGTTTGGGGAAACTCCCTGGCAGCAGAGAGATGGATGAGTGAATTTGATGGAAATGGTATATATGTCTGTAAGTCATTTCTAAAAAATTTAAAGAGCCACACACAGTCCCCTGGAAAGAGCAAGCACACTGCATCTGGAAACTCTTTTTTGTTCTTCCTAACTAGTTTCTACATAGTTGAAGTGCTGAACAAAAAAATATATCATGTTGCTGAGCTGTCTAGAATAACTGCCTAAACAGAGTTCAGCAAGTAGTCTTGTTTTGCATTTTATTTACTATGTACATTGTAGCCTCTTCCCCTGCTCCATAAAATGTAAGCTCCTTGAGGGTAGGGATCATTTGTTCTGTCTCTGTATTCCCAGCATCTATCACAGTGCCTTTCACATGGTGGAGGCTCAATAAATGCTTGCTGAGTTGAAGTGATTTGGCTAGATTATTTCCATCAGGAACTCATAAATCTTCCAAAATGTGACTTTATTATCTAGTCTGTCATAGTGAATGTCTAGCTCAGGCAGGCACAACCAAAATCAAATATAAATACCCAAAGATTTGAAAGCCTCATAGAAATGATTAATGGATTATTCACTCCTCAAATATTTTAAGCAGTAATTTTTAACGAATATTAACAAGAATAATATTAACAAATTGATAGCAGTGATTGAGGCTGTGTCCTATTAAATGCTTTTATGTTCTCCTAGAACTAAATTCATGGTGTTTGGTTGACTTAAAAGATAGGTGGAAATTTATTTTTCATAAATTGTTTTCATATTCACATAAAATTTCATTTAAAAATTCATAAAAAGAATGAATTAATTTTTGTATCAGGGCCCTGGAGTAGAAAGGCCCCAATTCGTGGACATTAGGGAGAATTACTGTGTATTCCTATACCTAGGATCTGGGTCAGAGATTTCATCCACAGTATTGCATTTTCTTTGTTCTTAGGAATCAGAAAGAATGTCTTCCTTTTATTATTATTTTTTAAAAACAGAATTTGGTTAATAAATGAAGGGGAGAAGGGTTCTTTCCCTGTGGATATGTGCCCCACTGGGAATGAAGGGTTAGTCTGATGGACTGCCTCTTAATTAGCTATCTACCAATTAGAGATCTATTGGGATATTCAAGGGAGGGGCTGAATAATGAGCTCTTAAAACTTGATTTATTGAGCTGCTTGACCAATTTGGGTCCCAGAGATCTCACTTTGAGGTCTCTGGTCTTTGAGAGAGGCTCATTGATCTGTCATCTTATTGGTTAAGATACTGGCCTAAGCAATGAATTCATATTATCTTACTCCCAAATCAATCTCTCAAGTTAATTTTAATCATAACAGTTATATCCTATCAGAATACAAACCAACTGATCAGGTGTTTTTTCTTGGCAAGGGTTCTTTAGCCTCAAATAGCCACATCCCAGGAGAATGTAGTATTTCAATCATATGTTTATAAAAATATATTTAAATTTTTAAATATTTTAAAATATATTGCCTTAAGTATTCTTTCACAACACAACTAGTATGGAAATGTTTTATATGACTACACATGTATAATCATATCAAATTGCTTGCCATCTTAGGGAGGGGAAGAAGGCTGGGAGAATCTGGAAATCAAAAATTAAAAAAAACAAATGCTAAAAAGTGTTTTTACACAAAATTGGGGGGGAAAACAAAATAATTTTAAAATATATTACCTTAAAAATGGAAAAAGTGTTGTTTTTTTTGTTTTAAACCCTTAACTTCTGGGTATTGGTTCCTTGGTGGAAGAATGGTAAGGGTGGGCAATGGGGGTCAAGTGACTTGCCCAGGGTCACACAGCTAGAAAGTGTCTGAGGCCGGATTTGAACCTAGGACCTCCCGTCTCTAGGCCTGACTCTCAATCCACTAAGCGACCCAGCTGCCCCGTTGTTTTTTTTAAAAAGCCACCTACAACATGATAAAACCAGTGGAAATGTGCATCGGCTATGGGGGGAAGGAGGGGCGCGGGGGGTGAAGGGGAAAGTAGGAGCATGAATCATGTAACTATGTTAAAAATGAATATTAATAAATGTTTTTAAAAAATCAGCAATCATAGGTTGTTATGCTGGGAAAATTACTCAGAAAATTAAAAATTGAGTTTTGAAAAGGAAAAAAAAAAGCCACCTACAAACATACCTCAAACTCTTGCTGTTTAGTGAGAACTAGGCCATCATAAGTATCCCTTGAACAAAGAAATTATCATCAAATACATGTATTGCATTAAGAAAAATGTTTTGTAAAGCACTATAGAAGCATGATTTATTATTATTTTGTGTTTGAGCTTAGAATTATTTAAACTCTCCTTTTAGCTTTTATAAGCCTCCACTAAAGTCCTATTCCGATACTTCATCCAGGTGTTTGGATGACCTTGGCTTTATCAAACACTATGTCAAGCAGGAGACTTGAATCCTTGGCAGGTTCCAACATGCTTGGAATCTAATCCAACAAGCATGTGTCTTCTAGACAAAAATTATCTGTGTTAGGCTCAGTTCAGGGATAAAAGGAAAAAGAGTTCCTGCAGTTTTGTAGTGTGGTAGGTTCTATGCGAGTCAGATTATATTAGCTGTCTCTTTGGACTAGACTAGCAATTTAGAGAATAAGCCTAGCTAAGAATGGAAAAGTTCATCTCAGGAATGTTGGCCCCTAAATGATGAATTTTATTTAGATATGACAATCTATAAAACTTCTTTTTTAGTATTCAGATTACTCTCACCTCCAAGCAATAGATGTTATGCATAATAATAAAGTTACAAATTAGAATGACTTTCTCTGTATATGCTGTTTAAATAATGACAAGAAAAATAACTTAAAAAATTAAGTTTCTGGAGACCACATATTAAATCTATGATTATTTATTAAAGGGCAAAAATCCACCCAGAGAGGGCAAGCCATGTGGCTGGCTACCTCTTGCCGCTGTCTGCTCCAGACTGAGGCAGCCCAGAACCAGACCATGCATCCTCCTCAGTTCAAGGTTGCGGAGGGTGGTTCCCTCCATCAATTTATGATTTTTGTGATATCCCTTTCCAGTCTCTCTGCTTGGAGAACTCAGACCTCAATCAAGACAAGACGTGGATGTAGGAACACCAGGGGGTAACTACAAAGTACTCAGAATGGCCCACAGGGAGGGCTAGGGACAGCTTCTCTCATTTTCAGAGTTCTTGTTTATTGAAAAAAACAAGTTGCTGATCTCTACCCAGTCAGTCCTTACCAAAGACAAAAGATATAGACAAAGGAGGGAAGTCCCCACCCAGTGCCTTGGCCCATTGAGAGGGGGTAAGGGTGGGGGGAGAGAAACCAATTCCTAGCTTCAGTCTTAAAAATCAAACCATTTGAGCTTTAAAATCAAAAGTTTGTTTGAGGAGCCAAAAGGGGGTACAAATTAATATAAACTTTGCACTAAACATTTACTTATATAGTACCATGTGCCAGGCACTATACTAAGTGCTTTATAATTATTATTTCATTTGATCTTCAGGTGCCATTAATATCCCCATTTTATAGATGAGGAAATTAAGGTTCAGGAAGTTGTAGCTAAGGTAAAAAGTGGCAGAAGCAGGATTCAAACTGGGGTGCTGACTCCATACCTAAAATTTTCCTGTGTACTATGTCCCAGTCTCTCCCAACCTGTTTAAAAACCTCTTGTTCCCTCACTTTTCCTAAAGGGAAAAACAAAATAATCAATTCAAAAAAATGACTTGTCACAGGTCATGATTTGAGTATGAATACATGCTCCTGGAGAATGGCATTGCTTTATTAAGACACCCAAATATCTCATGTTTCATTATTTAGGTCATTTGATATAACCTAGAAGCCAGTGAAACATGTGCTGTCCTGGAGATGAGAAAGGAACTAATTTTCATGTCAAACAAATAGAAACTCCTATATGAGCTACAGCAGCTGAAATTTCTACTTGCTAGAATATTGCACTAGCAGACCTGTAATTAGAGTGAAAGGCTAAGCATGAATAGTTTAAAATCTACTTTCTTATATGTAAAACAGAAATATATTAGAAGTCCAGCTTGACTAACCACATGACAGTGTCCACATCTCAAGACGTTTCTTTAGCTTACAGAGCACCCCAGAAGGGTTTGCAGACATTCCGGTGGCGCTATCTATCTAATGGAAAATTAGGGAAAGGACTAAAAGCACCATAGGGAAAGGGAGTGGGGAAAGCCCTCCCACAAGTAAGAAAGTCTTAAGTTTCTGCCACTGATGATCCACATGACTCTAGATGATTCACATTTTCCTTTTCTAGAATACACAATGGAATGCACATTTAGCATCTTCTCTTGGAAAGAGATACTGAATTAAATGAAGGTACCATCAACTCTTCATTTTCTATGCTACTAGAAAAACAAATATAGGATATTGAAACACCACCCAAAGAATAAATCAAGGTATTCTTAGGTTGGTAGAGTCAAAACTTATTGCATTCCGAGTCTATTTTGAATGTTAGTTTTAAAAATTGTGTACTTTGCAGATACCAAAGTTTTTGAAACTGAAAATAGAACGGTGAATGTTAGGAAAACCAGCGTGACTCTTATTCTGCCACGGATAACTCGACAATAAACAACATGCAGAAAACAGCTGACTAAATTTGTATCAATTTCTTCATACACACTGAATATTACAATTATGGAAAATAATTTTATTCTACTTCATTTCATTAGTACTGTGTTTATATCCATGTCCTTATCTAATCAGCTCTTTATAATGCAGCATCTATGTAGCATCACTTCTATGAAATGGAGGAGAATCGGAGTCAACAATTTCTCAAGATGTCTGGAACAGCTAAATTATTCTGGGATCTGCTGCTTGCCACCTATGTGACCTTGAACAAGTGGCTTCATCTCTCTGGGCTTCAATTTCCTCAAAAAAAAAAAGTATTAAGCACTTATTACATGCCAAGCACTGACTTAGAATAGTTTCTACCCATAAGAGACAATCAAAAGGGACGACATATACGTATAAAGTACATGGGTATAATTTGGGGGAAAGGAGAGACATTAACAGTTGGAAAGATCAGCAAAACCCTCAGTTGAGAAGTAGCATTTAAATTGTTCATTACAGCAATGACATCTTGCTGTGGAGTAAATTAGTAGGTGATAGATGATTTATAGAATTAGATTCAAGTGAGGCAGAGTTAAATATTTGGCCTCGCTTTCTCTTCCAGGCATTAAATCCCAGGGTAGGACAAAAACCAAGTCGGTCCCAGATGCAGAAGATAACCTTGGCATCTTGGATGTCTCAACGAGCTCTAAGTGAGCACCTGCTTCAGCCACCTTTATGCCCCTGGAACAAATTGTTCTCATCTATCCATTCTGCCAGAGAAAGTCTTCATATACTTAGGGCAGACATTCTCTAACTCTCTGAAGGGTCTGAGGCCTATCAGTGATCCTCAACCTGATTTAGACCCTCTGCCTAGAGTTTTACAAGATGTAGCATTCTGTGCATATTTTAATTTCTTGGATCCATAGGTGGGAGTTGGATTATAGGGGGATAGGCAGCTCTGGAAAGGGCTGGGCAATCCCTTACACCAGAGATGCTAGCTTTCCATGAACATTCCTAAAGGAAATCAAGAATTATAAAAGGCAAAGGTAAAAAAGGAACTCTATTTAAGGCGTGGAGGACAACCTTGTGCAAAAAACACTGGGATAAATACAATGACCCAGGACAATTCCAAGGGATTTATGGTAAAGATGCTACCCACATTCAGAGGAAGGACTGCAGGAGAGGAAACATATAAGAAAAACAACTGCTTGAACGCATGGGTCAGGGCGGACATGATTGAGGGTGTGGACTCGAAACTACCACACCAATGCAACTACCAACAATTTGGAAATTGGTCTTGATGAAGGACACATGACAAAACTAGTGGAAATGCGCATGGGTAGGGGGGGTGCGGGGGGGGGGGGGTGAAGGGGAAAGGAGGAGCATGAATCATGTAACCATGTTAAAAATGTATATTAATAAATGTTAAAAAAAAAAAAAGCACTGGGATAGAAGATGGAATAAGAATCATTATAGAGTATAAAATGGTTTTGCATACTGAGTTTAATCTGATGGTAGAGGCAACATGGAGCCACTGTAGTTTGTTAAATTAGGGAGCGACAATATGATCCTTGCCTTAAGGAGTATCATTTGGGAAGCTAAATGAAAGGTGGATTGGAGAGGGGAAAACCTGGAAGTCTAGAGACAGCAAGACCAATTATAAAGTTATTACAACAGTCCAGAGAAGAGTTCAGTGAAGGTCAGAACTAGGGTGGTAACCATGCAACTTACTGAGGAGACATATGCTGAAGCTGTTGTTGGGGTAGAATCAGAGAAAGACCTGGTAAGTGACTGAAAAAGTGGAATGAAAGGGAAATGAGTGAAGGCTGACTTCAAGGTCATGAACCTGGGTAACTGAAAGGATGGTGGTACCCTTCAACAAAATTAGAAGTCTGGAAGAAAAGGCGGATTTGGGGTTGGGCATATGAGTTTGATATGCCTCTAAGATCTCCAGCTGAAAATATCCCCAAAGTAGGTGCTGACGTGTGATTAGAGAGGCCAAGACAGTGGAGAAGGTACAGGGTCCCACCTAATTTCTACCAAATAACCCTCTAAAAAGCTATAATGCCTCAAAATGAATTCTGGAGTAGCATAATTCCCCCCTCAAAATGGTGAAGTAATTTCTCAGCCCAAAACAACTCAGAAGAATGGCACAAGGGATCTAGTGCTCAGAGGTGAGGGAGGAGCCCAGGGTGCCAGGGCAGGCCCCACTTAGGCAATAGGCCTTGAGTGCAACTGAAGCAGCAATCAAAGCTTCCAGAACTCTCAGCTACAGATGATATGGGGGGGGGGGGGGGGTCAGACAATTGCTAAGGAGATTACAGAGGTCCCTTTGTTGGCTCTGAGTACGAGGCTCTTGTTGCAATGCCCATATATAGCACCAGGTTGCAATCCTGGGGTACAGTCCCAGAGTGAGAAGGAACACCAGTATACACCAGCCTTGCAGCCTCCAGGGATCAGGGGACCCTGGTCACAATTCCAGGGGTAAAAGAACACTTCAGATTACATACAGACGAGAACACAGGCTGGGAGAGGAGTAAACACACCTCTCCTTACATCACACCATCTTGGAAGAACTGAAAACAGGTAGATGCGCAGTGTCAGCTCTGAAGGCAGTTGGACAAAGAACCTGAAGCTTGGAATAGTGTTCCCTACACCAGCTACAGAACCCAACTTTTAACAACTTTAAACTAAAAGAAAAAGGCAGGGAAATGAACAAGGAACCAAAAAAGAAACTCAACATAGAAAGTTATTTTGGTGACAGGTAAACTCAAACTCAGAAGAAGACAACAAAGTCAATACCATGGCATCTAAAGCCTCCAAGAAAAACATGAATTGCCCTCAAGCCCGAAAAGAATTAATGGAGGAGCTCAAAAAATATTTTAAATAAGAGCAATAAAAGTAAAAGGAAATGGGAGTGATAAAGGAAAATCTTTTTTAAAAGTCAACAGCTTGAGAAAGGAGGCACAAAAAATTACTGAAAAAATTATTATCTTAAAAAAATCAGAATAGGCCAATTGGTAAAAGAGGAACAAAAACACAAAGAAAAGAACTCCTTAAAAAGCAGAATTGGCCAAATGTAAAAAGATGCACTGAAGAACTTTTTTTTTAAACCCTTAACTTCTGTGTATTGGCTCCTTGGTGGAAGAGTGGTAAAGGTTAGGCAATGGGGGGGGTCAAATGACTTGCCCAAGGTCACACAGCTGGAAAGTGTCTGAGGCCAGATTTGAACCTAGGACCTCCCGTCTCGAGGCCTGACTCTCAATCCACTGAGCTACCCAGCTGCCCCCTGAAGAACTTCTTAAAAGGCACAATTGCTTTGGAAAAAAGAGGTTTGAAAAATGAACTTGAGGAACGCTAAGGAAAAGAACTAGATAAATCATAAAAATCATAATTGTAAAAAGGTAAACAGGAAAGAGAATTAAAAGGCATTCAATAAGGTTTAATTATGTACATCCCTACAGGGGAGTTGATTCTTGTAATGTCAAAAAAAACTGTCTTTATTTTATTTTATTTTTTATTTTAAACCTTTAACTTCTGTGTATTGACTTATAGGTGGAAGAGTGGTAAGGGTAGGCAATGGGGGTCAAGTGACTTGCCCAGGGTCACACAACTGGGAAGTGTCTGAGGCCGGATTTGAACTTAGGACCTCCTGTCTCTAGGCTTGGCTCTCAATCCACTGAGCTACCCAGCTGCCCCCCAAAAACTGTCTTTATTGGGGTAGTTAGAAGGACTATACCTAGAGCTTGAAGAGTGTGAATTGAATATGATGGAAAGATATAAAAAATAAAAGAAAATTAAGGCATGACAAAGAGAAATGCATTAGGAGCAAGGGTAAGGGAAAAATAGAATGAGGTAAATCATTGCACTTAAAAGGTATGAAAGAGCTTCTCCAGTGGAGGAAAAGATGAGGGAGGCTGGGAGGAGAGCATGCATTTGAACCTTCCTCTCATCAGAAATGGCTCAATGAGGGAAGACATACACAATCAATTGATTATAGAAATCCATCTTATGCTACAGGAAAATTAGAAGAGGAAGAAGATAAAAGGGGAATGGGGCTGATAGAAAAGAGGGCAAACTGGAGAAGGTGGAGGTCAGAAATTAAATAAGGATAAATAGGATGGAAAGTAATACATGGTAATCATAATGGTGCAATTTTTTTTTACAAGATTCTAACTGAACAGGCAGTTCTCAAAAAATTAAAGCTCTCTCCAAAAATTAAAATAAAGCCATTCAAAATATGCTCTGAATCACTATTAATCAGAGAAATGAAAATTAAAACTCTGAAGTACCACCCCACACCTAACAGATTGGCTATTATGACAGAAAAGAAAAACTTGGGAGAGGATATGGGAAAGCTGGGACACGGATGCATTGTTGGGGGAGTTGTGAACTGACTCAATCTTTGAGAAGAGCAATTTGGACCTGTGCCCAAAAGGCTATAATACAGTACATAATCTTTGATCCAGCATTACTAGGTTTGTATCCCAAAGAGTAAAACAAAAAAGGGGGAAGAACTTTATATAAAAAAATATTTAAAGCAGCTCTTTTTAATTGGAAAATGATTTAGACAGATACCTTCCAATTTGGGAATGGCTAAATTATAGTATAAGACTAATAGAATACTATTGTGCTATAAGAAATGACAAACAGGAAGAGCTCAGAAAAATCTAGGAAGACTTACATGAACTGAAGCAGAGTAAAATAAGCAGAACCAGGAGAACATTGCACCGTGACAGGAGTACTTTACAACAACTATGAACAACAGCTATTCTCAGCAACACAATGATCCAAACCATTCCAAAGGACTCATGATAAAAATGTTATCTACTTCTAGAAAAACTTCAATCTGAATCTAGACCAAAACAAACTTTTTCTACTTTCTTAATTTTCTTTCCTACTTGAGTTACCTTCCAAAAAAGAATATGGGAAAATGTTTTATATGATTGCACATGTAAAATCTGTATGAGATTGCTTACCACTATCTCATAGATGGGAAGGAAGAAGAGAATGATAATATTCTTTGAAAAATATTGAAAACTGTTTTTATGCGTAATTTGGGGAAAATAAAATACAAAAGTCAGGAGATTTTTAGGGTTGGACATATGAATTGGAGTTCTTCTAAAGAGATTGTTAATTAAACTAATGGAAGCTCATGAGATCTCCAAGTGAAAGTAGATAGAGGGCCCAAGACATAGCTTTAGTGGGTACTCACAGTCAGTGGGCATATCACATTAAAAGAAACTGAGGAACAAATAGTTAGGAGAACAAATTAAAACTATCAGGAAAACTCCACAAGAAAAGAGCAATCCTCGGTGACAAATTATGCACTTTGAATAAAGCAGTTTTACTGAGTAACAAGACAAGAGGCCAAACTTTAAGAAGCTGACGTGTGAAAATAAGATGTAGTAGAGGTAATAACTAGAATTCCCTCCATATATGGCTTTGAGTGGAATGAAACAGCTTGAGAGGATGGGTAGTGTCGAATGATTTTTTTAGGATGTGGAGACCTGGACATAACTGTAAATAGCAGGGAGTTCCAGAAGAATGTAAAGGATTAAAGATTAGAGGGAAGATAGTAAGGATGAGGTCAAGAATGTAGAGAGGCTAGAAATGGAGATGTCAAGGGATTCTGAGATGTAGAGTAGTAAAGAGAGTTCTACCAAACAATTATGTATTAAGCAACTATGTGCCAGGTGCTGGGAATACACAAAGGTAAAATTAAAATAGTTGCTTTCTTTAAGAAATTTGCATTTTATTAAAATCTGAAAGTTGTATAAGTAAAGGTGATTTGCTAAGAATGAGGAAGGCTTTGAAGAGAGCTTAGAACAGTTCAGCAGCTGAGAATCAATGAGATTACAAATATTCTTTAAAATGAAGCTTTTAGACTAAATGAAATCAATCTAGTTCTAAATCTGATTCTATGATCTATATTTAAAGGCTAAAAGTACACATCAAAACTGCCATGCCTGACAAATAAAAAACATTACTACTGCTTGTGCAAAAAGAAAAAGATGGATTCATTCAATATTTGGAACACAAAATGACCAATTCTGAGTTTACTTTTCAAGATGGAAGATGAGGAAGGACTGTGTTCTCTATGAAAGCCCAGGATTTGGAAAGTGTTACTATTCAGAACTAGAAGATACATTTATATTGATATTTCTAAGACACTTTTTGAGTCAAATGGCCTTCTTAGGCTTCAGATTAAAATGCTAGTGCCTTTTAATTAGCTCCCCCCTATATATGCACATTACTCATATCCTCCACACCTTTACAAAAGTCTTATTTTCTAGCTTAAAGTTGTAAAGTCCTGATAGTTATACTTTAAAAATTCTTCAAAATAAAAAGTGAATTACACAAAAAGGATAAGATTCCTTACCAAAGGTCTAACTGGAAGAAGTAAAAATAAAATTGCAAAGCTTTATGCATATCAAATCCAGGCTTTAATATTTAGGGGAAACATTTACTATACAGCCACCATCAGGCTCCTTTCCCCCCAAATAACAATTCCCTATTTTTAATAATCAGTGCAATCAATGGTGAGACATAGTATTGGTACTTATGGTACACATGAACAGACTACACTGTACTGGTCTTGTCAAACTTCTGACAATTAGTACAAGTATCACTCAGAGGATCAGATAGAATAAAAATCTTAATTCGATGTTCAAAGTTTTTATAATCTAGCTGCCCTTTGCAATCTTTTTCAATTTTACATCCCCAAATGACCCACTGACATTGACCTCCTTTCTGTTCCTTACAAAAGAGACTCCAATTCCCAAGTCCTTGCATTTTCACTGGTTATCCTCTTTGGCCAGAAAATTCTCTCCCTCATCTCTGCTTCCTGGTTTCCTTCAAATCCCAGCTAAAAATTACCCCCTACAAGAAACCTTTCCCAATCTTTCTTAATACCATCTTCCCTCTTATTCCTAATATATGCTGTAAATAGCTTCTTTGGATATAGCTCCCCATTCATTTGTGAGATCCTTAAAAGTAGACTATTACTTCTCTGGTATCCCTAGGGATACAATGCCTGACAGGTGACTGATGTGTGTTTACTGACTGCATTGTATTTTACAAAGCACAGTACATGCATTATCTCATTTGATCCTCATAATCTTAGGGGGAAAATAGAAACAGAGGCAAGAGATTTAAGTGACTTGCCTAGAGTCATAGCTATATGAAGTAGGTTTTGAACTCTGGTTTCTTGACTCCAATTTCTGGCACTCAAGTTATGTAAGTAAGTTTCCTCAAAGGAAAAATCCCTGACCCCTAATATGGAAATACAAAACAATGCAGAATAGCAATTATTTTCAGTCTTAAGAGCCTGGGGAAAGATTAGTGATTTAGTCACAGAGGTAAGTTATGCTGGTCTCCAGCCATTATATCCCAACTCTAGTATATTATCAACAAAAACTGGGGCAGCAAGGTGGCTCAGGGATTGAGAGCCAGACTTAGAGATGATAGATCTTAGGTCTTAGGTTCAAATTTAGCCTCAGATACTGCCAAGCTGTGTGACCCTGAATAAGTCCCTTAACCCCAATTACCTAGCTTTTACCACTTCTGTGCCTTGTAACAATTAATTAGTATTGACTCTTAAGACAGAATGGTAAGGATTTAAAAAACAAATTACTATACAGAGCTATAAAAGACATACATAGGCATAGAAGGAGGGCCACTCACATAGCAAAACCCAGACAGCCGAATGTTACACTAGCACCACGACCCCAGCATTTTGGTTGGTCTTCTGAAGATTTACGTAAGTCTACAGACTGAAGTCATACAGAACAGTGGATGGGTAGAAATCTACACTATTGGGAGGCGTTACCCACATCAACAAAATGATATCCATTAGTTTAAAAGATTATAAAACATTTTAATTTTTTGCCTGGAAATGATTTCGATTGGTTAGAAGCTACACATAATGCAATATATAAAAATCTTAAGCTTACCTGGAAATATTTATTATCTTTAGCTGTAAGCTCTTTGAGACTCATTTTGGCTTTAAAATCTAGAGGGGAGAAAAGGTTAGTGTCTGATACTGTACCTACATATTTCATATATGAGACTGAAAGGATAGGAGAATGAAAATAAAAACATCACATGCTTTAAATCTTAAATATTCAGTCCAACATTAACATAGTGCTTTCCCTTGTCTTGGCCTCACTGAATGCATTGTCGTCAAATTCATCCAGATTTTATGAAGTGTTGCATTTCTCAAACCCAGGATAAAAATAAAAGCTTTTTAGGATTTTAAAGATGTTAATGATAATTTTGTTTTTGAAATACTGATATAAACAGTCTTGCTTGAGACTTCTCAGTTCAGTAATGCTTTTTATTTTAGGCTAATATTTGTTTTTAAAAACAGTGCAAATAAAAATTCTTAGAAACAGCAATTTCTTTCTTAAAAAACTAGCACAGTGCTTGATCATACAGACCTTCTCAAAATTGAAGTTGTATGGTCTTCAAAAGTTCTATTTCTGCAGAATTCTTCTTTCCTTTTTCTCTTCACCACACATCTTTCTTCTACTAGTAGCTACCATTTAAATTTTTCTAGCATCAGTTAGCTGGAGATAAGAGTAGGGAAATGAATTGAAATCTGCACTTGGATAACAGAACATCTTCCCCTTCTATGCTCTACAACTGTGATGAACTTAGATTTAACATCATTCACAATTTTTAATAGTAAACCAATATTTCAACATGCACATTTCCATTCTAAATCAGAAATTTGAGGCTCTGGGGAATGAGGAATCCCATTAATACATTACAGGAAGCACTAGAGTACAGATAAAATGAACGTACTCCTTCCCAACCCTAAAATCCCATTGTGGAAGTTGGTGGTGTTATCCTTTTGCCAACAAGACAACTGCTGCCAAAGCTGGCCCAGGAATTATGCCATTCCTTTCTCTCCTGTTGGACAGCACATCTCAGTTTGTATGAATTTTTTCTTCTTTTAAGAAAAACACTAAAATCCAAGACACATCAAAATACCAATGGTGTATGCCTTTGAAAACTTAAGCACTCTTGCATTTTGCCATGACAAATCCCAAAGGAGAGGAAAGAAAATTTATAACCATAAAGTGATTAAACTGAAAGTGTAAATGGAGTTATGGATCTTCACTAATTTACTTTTATCTTTAAGTTGCAAGAAACACTCTGTCCCTTAGAAATCATATCTTGGCATACTGATTTTGATAAAAGTCCAACTTTTAAAAATTATATTCCATCTGCCATGCATTTCCAGTGGGATAAATCCTCCTTGGGGATTGAGATGGAAAAATAAAGTGACATTACAGCTATGCTGAGCATATATACAGACTAAAAAAAAATGAAGTAAATGAATGTTTACATAATACAGTTATCAGTCAAATTTTTTTCCCCCTTTAAGGCTTCTAATTCTCAAAGTAACCCATTGTTAAAAAGCCAATGAATGAGTGGAAATAATTCCCTCTGTACATGATTTTTATTATTTACATAATACAATATAGCATAAATGCTGAGGAGCATGATTATGTGCAATACATAAATATGAACTATCTGTACACATTTGCATATCTACCTCCAAACTAAAATACATAAAATTTAAGCCAAAAACCTGATGCCTTAAGAGTGAAGTAAAAACTAGGACTGAACACTGCAATTAAAAAAAAAAAAAAGTATTGTCTTGTGTACATACTTAACTATTTACAAATGAAAACAGGCATTACCACAACACTAGTCTAAACTGTACTATTTTTATGTAAAAAAAACCACAAGTTTCATACATCACAAAAAAAAACCTTCCATTATAACACAGAAGTGATATTACCAGACAAGCATCAGTGAAGTATACTGCCTTTTCTAGAGTTGTTATTGTACAATGCTGTAGATAATGCAGCCCATGCAATACACCCAAGAACAACTATAGTCCTACACCCAAATACAATTAAAATGATAAAAGCAGCCCTCTGAGAGTGGTTCTGGGTACCACGTAAGCCATGTTGGTTATGGTTTTTTCCATGCAGAAGGGTGCAATTACATTGAAAACTGAAGTTTTAAAAAAGCTTTAAACATCCTTTCCAGAACCCAAAACACATTCAACAGAAGTTATACACAAGAAATCAAACTGTTCCAAACACCTTTTGCAAAATAAGGTTCATCAGATGCACGTAATTTGATTAAAGCTGCTGTATGTAAAACCATGTAGCGTTTATTTCTTCTTGTAAACAAACAAAAACCCCTACTACAGTATTGTGCTACACAACATTTTTAGCTACACAAGAGTAAAGCAGACAAATCTTCTGGTGCAGGCCAGCACGCTGTTTCAGAGACAGAATCAAGTCTTTGAGTCAGTTTGATGGATTTACTCCCAAATAAACTTGTTTCAATGTTTTCACCCTTTTAAGTCAGAATGTCTTACTTTCACAGCATTTAGTAGACCATGGCTTATATATGGCACCAAAAATATTCATTTCACTTAAAAGGTCTGATCCTTTATATATAGCTTACTTTCTGCTTCAAAAGAATGAGTTGTAGAAATTAACAGGGCAAAGTTTAACTATGGTAAAAGTAGACTGCCAGTCTTTTTCTGGTGTACCATTTTTTTTTTTTATACAGGCACATAACACTAGCCAAAGATATTATACCTTGATTACATTCCCAAAAGGCAGATATGCTGCAAACATGCAGGTTTTACATATTTGTTTGGCACATGTGAACTAAATAATCTTGTCTCCAATATCTGTGCATTTCAATTTATGGTGCAGGTTATCATCCAATTTTATTCAGAGGGAGGGCATATACATTTATAGGGCTGTATCTATCCAATTCTGCCTGTAACAAACACCCAAACATCCTAAAATATCAATTATAAGACAGACAAGTTTAAAGTAAAACTCTGGAGAACATCAAAGGAAAATGCCATGCATCTGCTCTTTAATGTTTTCCTACGATATATTAAAATAAAAACAAAAACAAAATTCAGTCTCTTCACAAGTAGTAATTTAGTTTATATTCTCTGGATTTTTTCAGCCACAACAACTGGATTTTCTTTCCTGATTTTTGCTGCAGCTTCTGCTTTATAATCATAGGGGCAGTTGTGCTTGTCAGAATAACGGTGAAGTCCACAAAACAAATTTCCACACCGGCAGTCAAACCCTGTACAAATAAAGAGGAAGTAGAGTCACTTGGGAAGTTTAGCTCTCAAGTAGTATAATTTATAGGTTCTTAAGTCATTACAGAAGGGGAACTAAAGTTCAATACCTCTATAATATAGAGAAAAATACTTTAAATCTTTTGCATTTCAGCAATGCATACATTTTCATCCAAATTATTTAGGGAATACAGAGAAATAGCTTTTAACTTTACTATTTAGCTTCATAAAAAATTCAGTTATTATTTTCCATTGTGCAATAGAACTGATCTTTATATAGTCCTTAAAAAATGAAGAGCCCTTTATTATTATTGAATATCTATATTTTATTGACCAGGAAACAAAGTAGTAGGCAGAGGTAGAATCAGACATCTTACTTTCTGACTCCCAAACTCCTACATGCTATACATTAAGATAGAAAATATTTACGTGCCTACACATAGTTACTAATATTTAAAACACCTACCCACCAAAAACGTGAGGAAAGAGACTATGACCATGGTTGAAGAAAACTTTCTACCTACCAAAAGTATTTGTGAATTAGCCCTTTAATTTAGACTGTTATTGTAAACCAGAAAATTGTCATTGGGATTTGTCAAGTTTTTTCTTCCTTATCATTATGGGAAGGTTAAGGACAAATAGAAGAAATATATATAAATGTATAAAGTTCTTATCACTAGGTAGGCAATAATGGCATATGGAAAATTACAGCTATATAGCTAAAAAAGGATCTAAGAGATGCTATATCTATACCTTGTATACCTATTTGTTCAATTTCTTAAACAGAAATTCTGATGGTGGGATTTTTCATGACTTATTTTAAATTTAGCATTATGCCAGTCTGACTCATATTGAACATTAGTGGTCTCTCAAGTATGCATGATTTTAAGGCTTTTGAAAATACCTGTAAGGCCAACTTTCTTCCTGCACATGAAACATCTGTTCTTCTTTGGTTTAGGCAATTCTGGAGCTTTTTCTTCACTTCGAGAAGTACTAGGCTGAGAAACTGATGGACTTGGCTGAGTGACAACTGGAGAATAAAAGCCAAGAAATGTAAATTTGATAAGAGTTAACTGGCTGACAGTTTTTTAAAATATCTGATGATGATATTCCTTCAAATGATTCCTCAAGGACTCTCATTCTATACAACAGTGTTGCTAAAATATTTTCAAAAACAACCCTTTGACCAACATTTTTATCAGTATTTAAGGATTCTTTATATACAAACATGATAACACTTTTTATATAGATTTAGTGTTTATAAAAGCACATGAACTCATACTAAGTAGACCAATCAACTTTCTAATTTAGGACTAAATTAGTTTGCAGCAAAACCCAAATAAACTACAACGAAACTATAAATTAACCAGAACATAATTATTTTCATCTAGATAAAACAAAAGCATTAGTTTCTCAAAATGACACTGTTAATCCATCCATATCAATCCAAACCACTTAAATTAAAAGGATATTTTTTAAGAGTCACTCAAATACCCATACCAATCACTAGCATCTTATGCCTACCATATGGAGAAAAGCAGCTAGAATCACATCTCCTCTATCCAATCATATTTTTATAGTCTTAATGGCACAAGCAACTCTAAACATACTAGAAATAGTTACAAAATGAATGTGTTGTGATAACAACTAGGATTATAGAAGCAAGACACAATATTTATGCCTTTAGTAGAGAGCCAGTTGTTTCACTATCAGGTGTTACTCCTTTGTGAATGTAATATAAAAAAACATCCAATAAAAGATATAACTAGCAAATTATGAAAAGCCTCCAGAAGTCAAATTCAAGCTAACCTAAGAATAAGCTTAATTTTTGAAAATCCTAAAAATAAAACCCTAAGGAGTATTTAAAAAACTTAGAACATTCTTCATTTGAGACCCAAAGTAATTTAAACCAATTCTCCAAATATGTTATTAAACTAGTAGCCTTTTACAATTCACTAGGCAACACAGGAAGTCTTATAACCTAATTTGTTGATCCATACACATTTTGCTTAAAAGTTTATATAAGTATCAGTGCAATCAGCATTACAGTATAAACTTTGGGTTCAGAGGCATTGATAATTTGCAAGTTTTGGAGAATAACTCTTTTAGGGCAAGAGCTTTAATCAAAGCACAGCAAAAAGAGTAATAAAACTATAAAAGTGTAAAAAGTTTTAGTACCCTGGAATTCTCCTTTGTAAAAACTTAACTTGAGCTAAAACTGATACATCCAAGAAAGGATAATAGAAATGAACAATTTCTGTTCCTATATTTATTGACACATTTCCTGGGAAATGATAAAATAGTTTACTTGGTGGGAATCCTTAATATTTATAGCTGAAGACTGTTCCTTATTCTCAGAAGTAGCAACTGGGCATGAAGTTAAGTGACTTTCCCAAGGTCAAACTAATTATCAACTCAGCAGATGATAGAAATTTTATATCCCCTGTCAGGTACTCTTTCCATTTAACTGCTAAGCAAAGAAAAACAATGCACCATTAGAAGGGCAAAAGGAATGGAGGGTGAGGGGTAGGTGGGAAGGGAAGGTTGGGAGTTCAGCCATTGTGTAAAAGGAGGAAAATAATATATCCAAAACTATCTCTGGCCTAAAGCAAAATTGAGAATTTCTTGGGTTAAGAACTTTTGTAAATATAAACTATGATCTTGGCCATGGTGTTAATAAAAGTAAATAGCCAAATAGAGATTATGAATTTTACCTAAGCAATTTTCCTGTTAATACAGTAGTATGTACTGTTTATATTTGTGATTTGCAAGGAAATGATAGGACAGAATGTCCCAAAAATAGAATACACAGCCTACCCTGTTTTTCTAGAATAGATAATTAGACAAACATTATCTTCTTAGATATTAGAACAATTTCTTAACTAGGACATATGCATAAGGTCGCCATTCAGTGAATCTGAAATGATTCTGCAATCTAATTTTTACAAGGAGGTAGTATAATAACTATCTCACTTTTTGGCTTTGAAATATGTTTTTGACATACTCATAAGAGCTATTTGCATTGGTCACCAAGTTTTATTTCATTTTACTGATGTGATGATCATTAGGGCATCCCAAAAATGCCAGGAATGTCTAATCTCTCCTTTCTAAACCTTTCCTCCCATTATTTAAGTCAGGAAGACCATGAACGAAAGATAACAAATTGCTAAAATTAACATCTGAACTTATATTTTATCAAGGAAAGAGGCTTAGTACAGTTTCTGAGCCTAGTCTAACAAAGCCTAGTTACAGAAAACGTGACCAATACTAAATCTGCTATATAACTACAGAAATCCATATTTTCTTGACAGTTCTCTCACTGTCACCTCCTACCCAAGCTGGCCTCACATTCAATTTCTTGCTTGGGTGGATTCCTTAAAATAGGATAATTCCTCTGAGGTTTATTTTTTTTAGAGAACATTAGCATTGTATCTGAGTACAAATACATTTCTTCCAGTTATTATTAAAATAAAACCTTATAGCCATTATCCATGCAATTTCTTCTTCAATGCTTATGAAAAGCCTTTACTGAATGCAAAGTTTCACTGAAAAACTAGATTCTACTCTTTCTTTAGAGGAAAATCGTTCAAGCTGTTAACATTTATTTCTCAAATAGTAAGCCTCTCCTCCCTGGGAAAGGAGAAAAAGTTAAAAGTAAAAAATGAGAATTAGTCACAAATATTTTTCTAAGTTCCTTAGAATCTCCAAAAACTAACCTTTTATTTAAAATGTTTCTTTTGCCGAGTATGCTTTATAATAATAGGAAAGAACCACTTTGAAATTAGTACCATATATTTACATGTACAATGCTGAATTCCTTTAAAAGATTATTCTAAAAGTTAAACTGCTATTATGAGAGTAATATTTATATTAATTGGTTTAGTAATTTTCTTTCCTCAGACATTACAGTGGTAATTGTCAGGTTGTATTATCACAATTTTCAAATTAGGAGGATCTTGAATTTGAAGTTTTACTACTGCATATACATGTGAGAAAAACTTGATTTACCACATACTGTGTCTGTGTAGGAAGATACACAAATAACTTTACAGCTGTATAAGAAATGAACAGCTGTTCAGTCACTTCACAAGCTAACAGCAACTTACTAATACCTTAACCAAAGGAGTGAAGGACCTAATCATCATGGAAATTAGTACATGTAGATTTTGGGTAAAAAGTGACTTTAAAGATCTCAAACCATCCCTTCATTTCTACTTAAAGTTCCATATTACTAAATGCTTCGTTACATTAAAAGTAATTATTTTAGATCAATACTTAATAGTGCAAAATATTTTTTCTTCCATTCTTCTATGAAATTGTGATAATCCCCATATAAATCTTCTCTTCAGAATTCAGAGGAGCATTCAGAAGGACCTTCAATTAATGTTAAGCAATTAAAAGCATACCTGGCTCTGATGCCTCTGTTTTCGGTGTGGTTATTTTGTCTTCTCTTGAAATGCTCATTTCTGTCATTTGCTGCGTTACAGGCAAAGCGGCCACAGGCACATTTCTATTTGAGTTTAGCAAAATAAAGATTTTAAAAAGGCATTAGTAGCTTGATGTTTTAAGTATGTGTATTTTCAAAATATTTTAGCTTCTTGGGTACTTCCTTTTAAACTTGATACAGCTAAAAGATATATGAAGATGCCTATTTTGTCTCTGCAGCAGTTTTAATTAAAATACTTTTATGCTTTCTAGTTCTTATTTTAACAAATGCCTTTTTCCTTAAGAGAAAAGGCCAGTTCTTATACAATGTAGGAATTTAAGAGTTTACTGAATGGGCTCATCTATAATTTCTGACTAATAGTCACTCTTTCTTTTAAATAAAGAGGACAACTACCATTCTCTCTTTTTCTCTGTACATAGGCTAATGATCAAGCAACATAAATTCTGATTAGTTACAACAAACAAGATTCTCCTGAACTAATTATATATTTTGATCATTTTGTGTAAGTTTGATCTTTGCATTTTAATGCATTTAAACTTTCTCCTGATTGCTAGATTTGAGGTTCCTTGAGAGAAGGGATAATTAGGTCTTGTTCATCTCTTAAATCCACCTCCCTATTATCTTGAGTTGAATTAAAGGCTGAATGACTAGTACTTAGCAATAGTACCAAATTGCCAAGGTTACAAAGTTGAATTATACTCCCATTTAAGTCGATCAAGTCAAGTGTGTTATTTATTGCCTTTGTGCCCTCATTTAAGATTTAAAATATACAAAGCCAGGGCAGCTAGTAGCATAGTTGATAAAGTGCCATGGCCTAGAGAACTTCAGTTCAAATTTGGCTTCAGACCCTTCCTACCTGTATGACCCTGGGCAAGTCACTTAACCCACAATTACCTAGCCCTTGGAATTGATACTAAGACAGAAGGTAAAGGCTGTAACAAATAAACAAATAAAAAAGTTAAAATGTGCTCTTTATCTGAAAATTTGAATCCCAAAGGAACAAAGATTTAATATTAAGTAGAACATCCTGAGCATTTTCTTTACAGGAGCTGAAATATTTATATTTTCATTCAAACATCTAAACATTTTAGAATATGGCACATCTTTAGTCACTTATGTTTTATAATATAATACACAAAAATAAACTGAAAACAAAATCTTACCTTGATTTTTCAGATGTGCTGCCAGCAGCACCTTCACAGTTGTTTAAACTAGCTTCTGCTCTTTGAACTGATGCAGAGTCTGAGGTAGGACTGTTGGAACCACTAGCTGATCCTGTAAAACAAAAACAGGAACAGTAGATTGGGAGATACTTCTTAAAGATTCAGGTAGGAAAAATTTTCCAACCTACAAGATGTCCAAAGCTGGAAAAAGCCACCTAAGTAGATATTGAGTTTCTCATCACTGGAAGAGCAGAGGCTAGGTGACCACTTGTCAAGAGAATGTTGTAGGAGGGACTTCCTGTTCAGGTACAATTGGACTAGACGTCCAAAAGATTCCTCATAACTCTTGAAATTTTTTTGCAATTTCTAATCATTTGTCTACTATCAAGTAACCTTAAAGATTTTTCCATATTAATAAATAACCACACATAAAATGTTTAGGTATATTGATCTTCTAATCACCTTTACTATGTTGGCAGAATCCTCTACTTATTCCTAGGGTGATGGTTCAAACAAAATATAAAATGACACATCCAAAGCATTCTTGAAGCATGGAGCAAGTTCTCAAAATATAAAAAAAAGCTAAATCATTATGCAGCAATCCCTGCTCCAATCCCTCAAGTAGGTTCTTGAGGGCAAGGGCCTATTTGCATTTTTCTTTCTCTCCAGCACCTTGCAAAGTGCACTGCACATAGTAGGTGCTACACACTTCTTGAATTGAGTAAATTGCCAAGTATTTTGCTGTTGCCTTTTGTTAAGTTCTCAAATTTCTGCCCTCAGGTTCCAGTAGATTTCAGTATAGGTCCCCAGCTTCAGTTCACATACTTGTTTCTAGAGTTCTTTTTGCCACTTCTTCAAATGTTATGATTTTCCTTGGCAACAACTTACCCATTGGGCTCATTCTGCCACTATTCTGCTGCCGCTGAAGATGTTCTTTGTAGCAAACTGAACACATGCCATTTGTCCTAGGATTTCCATAAAACCCACATCCTGTGCTACACAGCATGGGCCCTGGGGTCTGGTTTGTCTCCTGAGCCATTTCTCTGGGCTGTAAATAAAACCAGAAAAAAAAATGCATTAGAAGCTGGCATATCACCAAAATCAATCATTGAGTTGGTATGATATCATCAGTATCTTTGCTTTTTCTAGAAACAAATGACATCAGCATTCTTAATCGAAGCAGAAACTACTCATAATGAATGTTGGTAGCAGAAAATATTAAATTTTTGTCCCTTTTTGTGAACCGATGGCATTTTCATATTGAAAAATTCTAAAACCATACATTCATCTTTTTCTCATCATTAATGATTAATTTCCATTATATTACTTCTCAAAAATGACTGATTCTTTCAGGAAGAGAACAAAGCAATGTAACTTTTCATAAACTTTAAGATTTAGTATTATTATTTTATCATTCTATTTTGTTCCTTTAAGTAATTTCATAAACAATATGTAAATTATCTACTCAGTTAAATATTTGGATGAGTAGAAGAAAAAACCCCCCAATATAATGGGCTTGATAGGGAATCTCAACTTGTCTTCTTTTAAAGCTCGAAAAGTGTTTATAAAGTTACAGAGGGAGTTTAAACAAGGTAGTGTTTGTAATCTGACCCAGCCTGTTAACTGGCAACAACATATGTGCAGATCCTTAAGTACCTCTAGGTCAGTTACTTCTTATGAAATCCCTCCTTTTACTCTATATTTGAAGAAAATTATTTCTTTAAGTACTTAAAAGATTAACTATTGTTGATAAATTTACTTTAAGTTAATCAATTTCATCAATTTCTAGATTACTCAGCCAAGGACTCTATTGAGATAAATTTAGAACAAATGCTCCTCCATATCCTACTTTCTAGCAGGCAACAAAACTTTGCTGCTCCTGGGAACAGGGACATGGAAAAGTTATGGCATTATAAATACTTCACCTTTACTAGTAGTTAATCTCTCTGATGCAAGGTTACTAGATAGAACTCGATATAGCAACCAAATCCTTGTGTTTCCAAGGGCACCGTTATAATTGGCATTCAGTTTAATCAACTGATCTGCCAGAAATTGAAGAGTAATTTAAGTTCAGTAGGTTGTCTCCTGGATAAAAATTCCCTGTACTTAGAGGAAAGTAAACTATAAGATTTTTAAAAAATAGATATTGGAAGGCTTTCAGGTCATTCTAAAATATTAGTATAATTGCCAGTAGCAAAATTTTAAAAGGCTTATGGAACATTTCAATTCTTTAAAAAACTAATTAAACCATAACCGAGAAACTTGAAAATTTTGGTTAACTATACTAAAAAGAACTGTAAGCATAGATAATTGAAGGAAATCTTAAGAAAATTAAATACTATAAAATGTTTTGGAAATTTTAAAAGTAGTTATTCCAATACTTTTATTTTTAGTACTATTTTTCATTGCATCCCTAAAATAATAAACAATGGAGGGTTAATATTCTTCTAGCTGGAATCCCAAATTCAACAACCTTTTGTAAGCGCCTATATGTACAAGTTGGCTATTAGTGCTTAAAATACAGATGACAGAAAAAACAGCCTCCTGGAAAAGAATTTTCTATTTTTTTTGGGGGGAGGGGATTACAAACAAGTAAATACAAGATAATTTGAGGAGGGGAGAGGTAAACTAAGAGGAAGAAAAACAAGAAAAATTCCCATCAGGAAGGAACACTGGAGTCAAAATGAAATAAGGAAGCTAAAAGCTCTTTAGAAGCAAGAGATTAAAAAGGAGTAACATTACAACAAGTATTGAGGTTGGTCTGTGTAAAGGCACTTGGGCAGGAGTATATTTCAATTTTAATATGAATTTAGTATAAGCCTAAGTAAGAGATAGATTATTGATTATATTAACGAAAACACTGCATGCATATGTAGTCATGTACTTGTTCCCAGATTTGACTTCCTATTATTAGCTAGCTGCCTGTCCCTTTAAATAGGATGTAGGGAAATTTAGCTTACTCATTTTAAGAGCTGGATATTATAAACATATTTCATCGTTGCCCTATTATTTAGAAAACTGGCTTAAAAGTATTTTTACTAAGATATTTTAAAACAGTACCAAATATACCCTTCGGTGATTTATGCAAATGAAAACTTGATGGCCTACCAAGTTCCAAGTACACCGGATCTCTACAATGCAGAAAGTCAAACTCAATTTCAAGTTACTACTCTTCCAATGACTAAAATTATGCTTGTTACAGATCCAAGTATCACTTGACAACACCTTTAAAAGTAAGCTACAATATAAAAATTCATAAACACCATACACATTAAGTCTCAATCTGATTAATATTTTAATTAATTCAAATCTGAAAATTAAGGACTGTCTTTTTCTAGTTGCTTTGAGGCACGTAAGTAGCAAATTATGGGGGACAACAAAACAAAATGAAAATAAAAAATAACCAATATGTCCACTTGGCATATCAAAATTTGTTACTTGCTTCTCTACCCAAGAGAATACATAAAAAAATGTGCCTGCTAAAGAACTCCAGCTGGTCTAAGATAAAAGCTAGTAGGAAACCAGCATGCTCTACCTTGCTTTCTATCTCCCTGCTTTCCCCTAGAAAGCCAGTTTTAAATGCCATCACGTGTGCTCTGCTTGCTTTAATACTTCTCAGAAGCTTAGATCACATGGGTGGGTACATTAGCTTCCGCCTGTCACAAGGCTGCAATGTGACAGGCTGAGGTGGAGGCTCTCACATACAACCTCGTCAACAGGGGCCTCTGAAATCAGCTTCTATTTATATCCCAGAGGCTGCCAACTCCTACAAGACCTAAAGAACTAAGGCTGTGGAACTCCTACAACTACAGTAATGGGAAAATTTTAAATCCCATTAATACTGCTCCAGTTTCTTTTATGTAAGGAAGGAGGACAATCTAAACTTCCATATAGAAGGCAGCATCATGAATCAGTCAATTTAAAAGCCCCAGACTTTCCAATATGATAAGGAACAGCTGAGAGGACCGGCAAGGCAAGTCATGCTAACTAGTGAATTCTGCACATAAACTTTTTTGGGGGCGGGGAGGCCTGTTTACCATTAGTCAGGTTATCAAGTAATCATTTTGTAAAGGATAATGATGCCTTTTGTTAAGGACTGAAACAGGAATTAATTGGGTCGCATTTCTCAGTGATTAAATGTTAGAGCTGCAACAATATTGTAAAAGTTGCTTCCACAAGAGAAATGCCCCTTTTAACTCATCTAAAAAAAAACAAAAACAAAAACAAAAAAAAAAAAAAACAGGCAAGTAACAAAATCTTCAAATTCCTAATTAAAACAAGGTACCTTTATTTTCCCTTCATGGAAATGTAGTTCTTTGGGTTGACATAATAAACTTTTGATTTGTGGGTAATTCTTAAAATCAGCATCCCTAAACTATCAGTTCAAATTAACTAGTATATTTTCACAAACTCGGGGATTCAAAAGGATACTGATGAGAAGGGAAGAGGAGATGGGATAGAAACCTATCTTAACTTAAGGATGAGAGAAGAAAGCCCTTTAAGGTAAAAAAATTGTATTCCTTAGAATAACGTGAAAGACAGGACAAATAGTATTTAGGTCACAGAGACCCAGTTTCAAACCCAATAACCTTGACTAGAATAACAAAGTCACAAAAGGCCCACACTCAAGAATAAGAATAGGGTGGATGGCAAGTCCCCTAAACCCTTCCTAAAAATGCAAGCTTTGAGCACCTTTTTGGCAAGGTATGTTCCATGGACTTTTAAGGGAAATGGATTAAAAAGGATCTCACGTTCACGACCTACAACCGGAGTGACCTGGAACAAAAGAGAAAGCTATATACTTTTGGCAAACTAGGGACAGCTAGGGGCAAATACACAAAAGAGAGAGGGTGGTGGTGTGAAACAGGGGATAGCAACACCTCCCTCCCAAAAAAGTCTGGGGAAAGTCTGCTCCTCTGTGAAACAAAGCCGACAGTATTGTATAGCCTGTTAAAAAACAGCTACAGTGTTCGACCTTAGAGAAGGGGGGGGCTCTCCCCCCCGCCGCCCCCCCACCCAGGCCTAGGACAAGACCTGCATGGCCTGGTGAGGAACAAAATCACTGAGTCATGCTTAACAAACTCATCAGCATCCCAGGTTTACCACCCCTTCTGGCCCTTCCCCCTCTTCATATACCAAACCTGAACCCTCTCGGTTGCTAGGGGTCAGCTAAGGGGGGGGGGGGGAAGATGAGACACACACACACAGTCTTACACCCGGATGAGGGACCCGGGAACGCGATGCAGCCCTAAGTCCTCCTCCCTCCCCTCCTCTCTTTGTTTCTTTCTCCCTTTCTTTCCTGGCCCAGGGCAGCAGCAGCCACCGAGTCAGAAGAGGTTTAAAAAAGCAGCCTCTTTCTGAGTAATTTCTAAGGGCGATGGTTGGGGGTGGCGGTTTCCACGTCCTCGCCACGAAGAGGCCGCCGCATTGGGGTGGGATAAAGGAGAGATGGAGGGGAGGGAGGAGGAAGCTGGGGGAGAAGGGCCCGGGACCACGACGACAAGATGACGCCGCCACCGCCGCCGCCTTTGTACTTCTTCGGCGGCCTTGCTCCCTCGCTCCCCCTCCCCAGGCCTCGCGCAGGTGGGCCCCCCTCCCCTCCAGGCCCGGCCCACCCGGCTCAGGCCCAGCACGCTCGCCCCTAGGCCCGTGCTCCGCGAGCTCGTTCCGGAGAACAATTTCTATCCCGACGGGCCTCGGTTCCCCCGGGAGGGAGCGCCACCCGCCCCCCCCCAGTTCTCGCCCCATATATGGAAGGCCCTAAAGCACTTTCTTCTGGACCGCCCGTTCACCCTACCGGCAACGCATTACCGCCCCCCCCCTTAACCGTCCAATTCCCC
>NC_058130.1:194891475-194913890 GCF_016433145.1 Gracilinanus agilis
CCCCCCCCAGTTCTCGCCCCATATATGGAAGGCCCTAAAGCACTTTCTTCTGGACCGCCCGTTCACCCTACCGGCAACGCATTACCGCCCCCCCCTTAACCGTCCAATTCCCCCTCCCCCCAAGGCAAAGCCTATACAAAGCATCGACCAAGGTGCGACCCTCCCCCCACCCCCCCACTTTCAGTAAACTGGTCAACTCCTCACTTACGGGGTGGGCTCCAGGCGACAGAAAAACCCAGAAGAAGATGGAGTGAGAAGAAGCTGCAGGAGGCGGAGAGGGCGGCCGGCTCGGCCTCCGCGACGGCTTGGAAGAGGAGAGGCGGTGAAGGAGGGCGCGCGGCAGCGGAGGCAGCGGCGACTCCCGGGTCAGGCGAGGCGCGTGCGGCGGGGCAGGTCCCGGGCGGAGCTCGCGTCCACCAGCAGGAACGGGAGTACCGGCGGCGGCAGCAATGGCGGTAGTGGCAGCACCAGCGGTGCCTCCTCCTCCTCAGGCGCCGTCTCCTCCACAGCGCCCAGGTGCCGTTGGCTGCGCCGGAACCGGGCGCGCGAGCGAGAGGAAGCCCGGGGGCCTGAGCTCGCGCGACCGCCTCCGCTCCCTGATTCTTTCCTTTGTTTCAGTGGCGCGGAGCGTGGCCGAGACACGCCGAGGGGCTCGGGAAGTGGGAGGAGGGAGTGAGAGGGGGGACGGGCGCTGTTAGAGGCGGAGGGAAGAGGGTACGACGACAACGGCGGCGGCGGGGCCGCTTCCTCCCCGAGGTCAGGCGGCGACTCGGGGGCTGGGGTGGGGGGAAGTTCCCGACTGTCTCTTTATAGGGCCCCTCCTTCTCCTTCCTCCACCTCCGGGCGAAGCTCTCGCGGCTCCAGGGAGTGGGTCTCGCGCCTGCACTCGCTCGCGCCGCCCCCCTCCGTCTCCAGCAACCCCGGCGTGCAGGCAGCCCTGCTGCGGTGCGCTTTCTGCTGTCTGTTCCTCGGTCTCAGCCCCAAGTCCCGAGGCAGGAGGAGGCGGGGCGGGGACGTCAGCGAAAACCCCGGCGGCGGCAGGGGCGGGCCGTGTGCACTGAGCAGCTGCGGCGGCGGCGGCGGTAGCAGCAGCAAACAACTCTCCAACCAACCAAGGCAGCAGCTAATGCTCCTCCTGCTGCTGCTGCTGCTGCTTCTCTAGCCTGGACGACGACGAGGATGACGAAGGATTCTCTGTGACTCCGCCCTTGAGCTCCCGGGCACTAGAGCTATGGAGGAGGTGGTAGAGGCAGTGGGCGGGGGGAAGGGAAAGCCGAGCCACTGGAGGGCAGTGGGCCGCCGAGAAGGGAAAGACAAAGCTACTGTCACTCAGACCTATGCAAAAACGCCTAAGCCTCGGGGGCCACAACCCTGGGGGTGGGACTGGAAGGAGGGATCCGCTTCTAGGATGCCGGTCTATTTTTAACTTGATTAACGCCCTCACTCTCCTGCAACTTTCCCATTAAAGCTCCCATTTCCCCTCTTCTCAATCCTGAAAGTTCTCACGCTTTGTCTCTAGCCTAGGGAGGACATTTTTTTTTTTTTTTTGGTCTCTGTTTAGTTCGGAGAGAACCACCCAAAGAAGTTCCTCTCATCTGCCAAATAGGCCAGTCTCTCTTCTCTTGCACCTATTATCGCAGCCGGGCTCGCTCTGCCTCAAACGCATCTCTCGGTGCCACTTGGAGGTATCATTAACCCCCCCTTTTTTGTAAAGACAAATGAAAAATTCGAGCCTAGAGAACTTAAAATGACTTGCCCAAGGTCGTGCAGTGGTTTTGCCGTGTCAGGAAAACCTCTCGGCGCCCTGGGGCTGCCTATTCTTTTGGCCCTTAAGTAGTATTTCTGTACGGGACAGACTCTTTTGGCCAACCTTTGGAAACCCTTAGAAATCGACTCTTCCAGCGAAGCGATCGTGAATTGGGGAAAAGTACCTAATGTTCCATCACAGGAATGTTTGAGTAAGGAACAACAACAAAAAAAAAAGACAAAAAGCAGGAGAATATATTAGCTGGCACTATAAAGCAGATGGAGACTGATAAAGCGAAACAGATTTAATAGGAGAATTCAAAGTGGCATAAAGAATGAGTGAGAGTTTGGAAAAATCAGGAATGACCAGAGAATTGATTAACGCAAACTGATCTCACTTAGAAAATGCACACTGAAACTAGCTAATAAGACTGCCAATGTCTTTAATAAGCAAAGGCCTGTAAAATGTTTAGCTTTTTCCTTCTCTTCTTTCATTTGGTTGAATCAAGGAAACTGAGGTTCGACTAGTAGATCCTGGATTACTCAAATCATAGCACATTGTTCTTTGTCTTAGTGAATCGTATGGATATGCAAGATATTTAATCCTTTCTACTCTCTCAAGATTGTTATGATCAATTAGCAAACTGGCTGAGATATTTTGGACAGTGGGCTAAATATGACCTCAGAACTCATGGAAACTCATGTTTTCTTGAATACATTTCTGACATCAATTTATTTTAATTTGTGCAATGGAACCAATGACATTTTTGGGTGGTGTGTATGTTTTGAGGGCTGCTAAAAAAGTTGAAGGGCATTGTCTTTGTTGAGGGCAGAAACATAACTTTAGAGATGTATACTTAAGACTTCCAAAAAATGTCGCATAAATACAATTAGATGATTTGCTCCTGGAAAGGCAACCCCCCCAAATGTGGTTAATAATTGTGCATAAAAAACTCAATATACGTTCGCATATGTTAGAGTTTTATGAAGTTACTGCTTAGGTACTCTCTCTGGAACAGAGGAAAGAGAGCCCTCCTCCCCCCCCCCCCCCCCAAATGCCTGGATAGCAAAGGAGAGGAATCTTTCAGAGACTTGGTATACCCCAAGCTATGCTTTCTGGGTGTTGAGTTTTCAGTTAGAATTTAGGACCCATTTCCCTCAAAATAGTAAGTAGGGACAATAATGAATTGCTGGTAGAGTTGTGAATTGATCCACCCATTCTGGAAGGCAATTTGGAATTATGCCCCAAGGGCTATAAAAGAATGCATACCTTTTGATCTGGCAATACTACTACTAAGTCTGTATCCCAAAGAGATTTAAAAAAAAATGAGAAAGGACTTATTTGTAAGAAAATATTTATAGCTGCTCTTTTTGTGGAGGCAAAGAATTGGAAACTTAAGGGATGTCCCTCACAACTAGGGAATGGCTGAACAAAATGTGGTATACAATGGTGATGGAATACTATTGTGCCATAAGGTTTGATGAACAGGATGATTTCATAAAGAACCAGAAAGATCTACTTGAACTGATACAGAGTGAAATAGGCAGAAACAGGAGAACATTTACAAATGGGCGGCTTTCCAAAAGTTTATTTCTAAGTTCAGTTGTTTGGAACTCTGAATATGAGGCCATATATGATATAGACAGTCAGAAGTAAAGGAGCACATTTCTAGTTACAGATTTGCTGCTAAATGATCTGTATAACTTTGGGTGAATCACAGATCACTCTTCCTCTCAGTTGCCTCTCCTCAAAAATGAAGGAGTTCTATTGGCTGATTTCTAATGTCCCTTCCAATTCTGAAAATTTTGGTTTTATTGTTTTCCCAAATAAATAATGTTCTAAATGACTGATAGTTCCTCAACTGGCCCATGAAACTCTTTTGGATAGAATCATAGGATCAGGACTGTCCAGTCCCCACATTTAAGAGACCAAGAAGTGAGTTCCAGAGAAATTAAGGGATTCTCACCTTAGGTCACAAGTCAGATCAGGTCAAGAAGCATTTGTTAAGGGCCTACTATGTACTAGACATGTAGCAAGAGGCCTGATGTTGAAATGTGTGCTCTTTTTTACTATACCATACATTTGACCCATTATATTAGTATCCACAATATCCTTTTTCTTTCAGTAATCACTTTAATCTAATTAGTAGGTCACTGTACAATATATGCTGAAATTCTGCAAACCTTGCTTCATTTAGTATTTGTGTGGTTTATTCACTCCTTAGATTAATTAAAATATTGTAAAGTAATATAAAGATCTGAAGTTGTGTGAGTGTGTACAGTTATAACTAGAAATTGTTACTCAGAGAAAATTTATTTTCAGCTGGAGGGTGAGTATAGTAGAGAAGACATTCTGGCCCAGCTGGTTGCTAGCACATCAGGAAATCCCCAGGACCACAGTAAGAGGATGGCTCATAAAGGATATTCCTTGATGATCTGCTGCAGTTTTGCTGAGCAATTCCTATTAAGAAATCGAGGTGGAGAAAAGGGCAATCATTAGAGTGTATTGGAGGGATGAGAGAGAAATAGAACTTCTATGGAAAAGAAATGCTCTGCCTCCTCTCTCACTTGACTTCCTAGTGCAGAACCTTTGAACCATTCATTAGCTTTGGGTATGTAAGAAAAATATACATGCAATAACTAATGCTATCATTTGAGAGGCAAAAGAAATCTAGAAAATATGATCTTTAAGTTATATATAGACCTGGAAATTAAGTTCCATAACAAAGCAGCAACTTCACACCAATAAACCATATGAGCTTAACATAGAAAATTTTATGAGTCAGCAGACATCAATTGAGATACCTGTAGCTTCCTGGGGAGCTAAGCACAAAGACTAGTACCTAAGGAATGAAGGCACTCCTTCCTCTGATTAATGCTTCAGCATGGCTAGTGAAGAGGTGGTATACCCAACTGAATTAATGGCATACCATTGCCGAATCTTGTTGCCATAGTATGATGAAATAACTTCCATTTGTTAATTGTCGTTCCATAGAACCTGGACCATCAGAACTAGCCTATGCTACCTAGATCATGCAGATTGTAGGTGACACACCCAGGATTTGCAACCAGGTCCTCTGATTCCAAACCTAATATTTCTTCTACTTAGGATAAAATTTTTAAAAAGGTACACTATCACATTATCACTTCATTTCTCACTAGACTGCAATTCCTCCACCATGTTCCTGGTCAGAGTTCCTCTAATAACACCTCCCACTCTCACCATTTACATTTTTTTCCATTTTCTTATATGCTCTATCTTCCCCATTAGAATATTAAGCTTCTTGGACTAGGGACTGTATTTTTTATTTTGCTTATATTTGTCTACCCAGAACTTAGCACAATTGCCACATAGAAAGTGCTTAACACTTGCTTGTTAACTTTACTTAACAATGTTAGTAGCCAGTGATAAGTTAATTATTCCCTTGTATAGAATTTTGTTTCTTGCTATGACTAATTTATTTTGTAATATTTTGAGCATAAAATGTTATGCTTCTAAGCATGAGATCCTCAAGGATTTCTTCTGTGAGTCTATTCTAAAACTAGTTCTGTGATTGTTTAAAAGTAATGAATATGTAGTTATAGATTTGTGCATCTGTTTCCAGCCATCAGGGTAAGTTTGTAAGATGGATAAACACTGCCCTATCCATGGCCTCTGACAGGTACATTGTTTTGAAATAGTATAAAAGACTGAAAAATCCCTAGTGGTCTCTGCTTTGTTTTTAATTTGTGGTATTATGTCTCTGTAATAGGACATTGGTCTTATGCTTTTCCTGACATGAATTAGGAATTTGATGTCCTGCACTCGAGTGTGCTTATAAATGTTTAACAAGTGACTCTAGAGGGTGGGGGTGAGCCAGCATACACATGGCATACTTTTTATTTTAATCTGAATTATTAACATTCTCTCCATCACTGTCTTAAGTATAGAGAGTGAACAAAACAAATTTAGCTTTGGTTTATAGTTTTTGCCTATTTCAGAGGTGAAAATTTAACAATTAATTCAGCTGGCTCCAGCACAACTAGCTTCTCTGCCCAAAGTAACAGTGACCTGCTCAGCTTTCTGCTCTTTCTCCCCTGGAATACTCAATTCTACTCAATTCTACATTCTCAACTGGAATTACTTAATAATCACTGCCTGAGGGTTCAGTTCTGCCTGGGGACTAGTGCTATTCCAAGGTGAGGGGGAATATAACACCCTCCAAACTTCCCCAGTATTCTTTTATTTTTATTTTTTTAAATCCTTAGCTTCTGTCTTAGAATCAATACTATGTATTGGTTCCAAGGCAGAAGAGTGGTAAAGGCTAGGTAATGGGGGTTAAGTGACTTGCCCAGGGTCACACAACTAGGAAGTTTCTGAAGTCAGATTTGAACCCAGGACCTCCTAACTCTAGGCCTGGGTCTCCATCCACTGAACCACCCAGCTGCCCCTTCTTGTATTCTTTTAGAAGTTAATATACTTGTTCCTTATATTGTTGATCTCTTGGTAGAGTGAACCAGATGATGTGATTATTACAACTCAAGAAGATGGAAGATGCTAATTCAGAATCATAGATTGGGTTTATGTTATGAGTTAATTAGCTTAGTACAAGTATGCATAGTTTGATTCCAGACCACTCCAATAAATCAAAAATTACAATAAAGCAAATACATGAATATTTTGTATTTCCAATGTCTTTAAAGTTTATGTTTATACTCTACTATGGTCTATTAAGTGTGCAATAATATTATGTCTAAAAAAGGTATATACCATAATTTTAAAAATATTACTAAAAATGGTAACCATCATCTAGTAGAGGGTCTTCCTTCCATGTTGATGACTGCTGACTGATCAGGGTAGTAATTGTTTAAACAAATGAAGTTTGTAGCATCTATTGACTCTTCCTTTCAATTGAACACTTAGAGGTCACTGAGGGATTATTAATTGGCCTAATTTCAATATTACTGTATCACAGGAAATAGTGAGGCTGGAGGAGGAGAGAGATGAGAATAGCTGGTTGGTGAACAATTAGAACACACACAACATTTATTAATTAAGTTCAATGTCTTATATGGGTGTGGTTCATGTTGCCTCCAAACAGTTACAATAGTAACATCAAAGACCGCTGATCACAGATCACCATAATAGATGTAATAATAATGAAAAAATTTTGAAATGTCTCTAGAATTTTCAAAATGTGACAGACACCATGCATCACCATGCATAACCATGCTGTTGGGAAAATGGCACCAATTGATTTGCTCAATACAGGGTTCTATTTGTAAAAAACTTAATATCTACAAAATATGATAAAACAAAGGATAATAAAAGGAGATATTTCTGTATGAAGTCAGCCTTGCTTGCCAATCCTGTTCAGCATTTGGTCTTACTTCTAATAACTGTCCTTCTTCCCTATACCCCTATTGTCCAAGATTCTGTCTTGTATTGCACTTGTCATCCTGGTCCCATTTATAAATGGAAGTCAGGACTGAACTGTTTGATACAGTGAAAAGAGAACTAGATTCTGATCCAGAGGACCTGTATTCAAATCTTGACCCCACTACTTGACCTCTGTCACCTTGAACAACTCACCTAAACTCTCTGGGCCTCAGTTTCTCCATGTATAAAATGAGATGATTGGAAAGTTAATGAGCTTAGAAGTTGTAAGCTTCTCGAGGGCTGGGGACTACTTTCTTTTATCTTTTATCTCAATCCTTCTGCCTGAAACATTAAAATGGAATTGGAAAATATCAAAATAAATAAAAATGCAACAAAACATAGATAATATTTCATTTAAAATGTAAGTCAATATACAGTCAGGAAAAGATTCTTTAGGTGTAGCTTACGTTTGATATCACTACACAAGTCAGAAATTAAGTGATTTATGCAGTCAGACAGCTAGAATTTGTCAGAGGTGAGACTTAAACCCACATCTTTCTGGTTCTGAGGCCAGCTTGTCTGCCCTTTAGGACATAATACTTAAGCAATAAATGCTTTTTGATGGATTCAATCTAAGAATAAATGATATTTTTCTTGACCTTACTATAGCAGAGGTTTCTAACTTTTTCTCACTCTGAGCTGGATTAGATATTTATGAGGCTTTGGAACTAAGTTGCCTTTAAGGAACTAAAATAGATTGTACCTACTTAAAAGAAATTGGTGAAATTAATGTATAACAATGACTACCCTGAGTTCTTAAGTTGTATATATTTTATGCTTTGTTTCACTACTGACACTTCCCTCTGTGAGCATAAAGGGAGAGGAGATGGAATCAGGTTGCATCACCTCTGCAGAAGTCTCAAGTAGCTAGTGAATCTTGGATGTGTAATTGCTGGTAGAGTTGGCAATGTTGCTGCTGCTATTATGACTTAAGAAAGTGGAAGATTGGTTAGAATTGCTATAAAACACAATATTACCCTGGATCAGGATTCTGTCATCTGTCTCCTTTCCATCAAAATACCTTTCTGGTCTGAATGCAGATTGAAGCATACCAATTTTCACTTTATTTCCTCCATGAATTTTTCTCCAGTGTAAGCAATACGTGTCTTCTTTCACAACATGATGAATATGGAAATCTGTATCGGATGATTACACATGCACAACCTATATCATATTACCTGCTGTCTTGGGGAGAAGGAAAAAGTAAGAAGGAGGGAAAGAATATGGATTGCAAGATGTCAGAAAATGATTATTAAAAATTGTATTGAAATGTTAAAACATTTTAAAAATTAAAAACAAAACAAGCAAAATACCTTTTTATTTCCTGACTCTCTTCTGTGTTTGATTGGAATTTGGGAAAGCACTTTAAATTTTACTGATGACTTGTTTTTGCATCACATTTGTTTCTCCAAATCTTCCATTTGCTGCTGTGAACTCTCCCTTGTGACATACAAAAAAGAGCTAATCCGAATCATTCAACATGGTGATCATGTCTGACAGATATGCAACATTCTACATCTATGACATCCTCACCTTTCTACCAAAAGGAGGGAAATATGTTTCATCATCTGCTTTCTGAACCCCAAAATACTCTTTGCAATTCATGTCTGATTGTAGTTCTTTTTCTTCTAATTTTTAAGATTTAAATTTATTTGTTTACCTGTTACATTAAAATACCAGGTAACTCCCCTCCATCTACTCCTCCCATTAGAGAAGGCTGAATCAGTTGACAAAAAGATATCTGTATATATGAAATTATGTCTGGCTTATTTCTATTTATCAGTTATTTCTCTGCAGTGGACATACAGAAGTCATTATTCAAACAATATTTCTGTTGCTATATATATGATGTTCTCTTAGTTCTTTTTGTTTCATTCTTTATTACTTCATGTAAGTCTTCTTTCCACGTTTTCCCCAAATTAACCTATTTGTCATTTCTTATAGCACAGTAGTTTTTCATCACAGTCATAAGCCACAACTTGTTTAAGCCATTCCCCATTTGATAGGGATCCCTTCACTTTCCAGTTCTTTGCTACCACAGAGAGCTGCTGTATATTTTTTAGAACATATAGGTTCTTTTTTCCATGATCATTTTAGAAAATAAACATAATAGTGGTATTGTTGGGTCAAAAGGTTTACATAGTTTTCTAACTCTTTGGGTATTCACTTTCCTTCGATTTACTGCTTACCTTCTAATCTTGGCTACAGTAATTTTATTTGTACAAAACCTTTTTAATTCAAAAATGTGTCTTTTATGTCTTACAATGCTTGCTATTTCTTGTTTATTCATAAATTCTTTTCCTATTCATAAGTCTAATAGGGAATGTCTTCCCCATTCTTCTAATTTGCTTATATCTCCTATTATGTCTATCTAGGTCATTATTTTGTATCCATTATTTTGATCTTATCTGATGAATGGTATAAGAAATATGGCTATTTTTCAGGGATGTTTTTGCTTATATTATTACAAAGAGTATGTATATTCTTTTGCTTCTGCTTACTTTGAGGTAGACTGGTCCAGTGAAGAGAGTTCTAGACTTGGAATCAGAGGCTCTGAGTTCAAATGCTGACTTGCCACTTACTGTGTCACCTTGACTAAAAGGCACTTTTACCTTTCTAGACCTTCATTTCTTTATGTCTAAAAGGAAGAGTTGGACTTCACCTCTAAATCTCAGATCTGATATCAATTTATGTAAGTGTGTACATGAGAAGCATGGTTTAAAATTTTTTCCTTCCAAGAATTCTTCATGACCCTTGGTGCCCCTGATTTGTATAATGACCCAGGGTTGGGGGCCAGTGTACTGTCAGTGGGTTAATAAACATTTATTAAGTACCTACTATATGCCAGGGACTGTGCTAAGTGCCTACTCTCCAGTTCACAGACAACTGGCAGAGAAAACAAACAATTGACTATATACAAGCTATACGGGATAAATTGGAAAATGTTGACAGAAGGAAGGCACTAGCATTAAGGAGGTTTGGGGGATTTCTCTAGAATGTGGGATTTTAGCTAGGATTTGAAGGAAGCCAGGAAAGCCAGGAGGCTGAGATGAGAAGGGAGAACATTCTAGCCATGGGGGACAGTCAGAGAAAATATTTAGTCAAGAAATGGAATATCTTGTTTGAGGAATTTCTAGTTTCTTTTAAAATAGAGGATTATTTATTTTCTGAATAATCCCATTTTCAGGAGAGAAAGTTCAAGTTATAGAAATTCTTAAGCAACTATTCCGACAATTACAATTATCATTGTTAAGTAATAAACAGAGGATACCTAGATAGCATTTTTAGATGGATTAGAGGGATAGATTTTGTAAAGGAGAGAAGAAAGTTTGGGACAAAGAAAAAGTGAGTGAAATAGAAAGTTGTGGGCTCCCACTTACCTGAAGCCTTCAAATGAGGGTTAGATGAAAACTTGTCAGGTGTGTAATAAAGATGATTCATTTTCAGGTATATATTGAATTAGTTGGCTTCTAGGATCCCTTCCAAATCCAAAATACTATAATTCTGCAAAATGAATTTTAAAAAGAGAATCCAAGTGAGTGAATCCAATCCTCAATCTATTCAAATTCTCTCAACATGCATTGTAGTAGCTGTGGGGAAATATAAAAAGTGGTGGAATCAGTGGCCCTTGCCCTTGAGGTGTTTATAATCCAATAAAAAGTACACAAGACAAGGATAAAAAGATTTAAGATTTTCAAAGAAACATTATATATGATTATATATATATATTAATATTTTGTAAACAGATTATTCAAGAGCTGAAGGGACACCAAATGAATGAATTATTGAGTTGGGCAGGATTGATCAGTGAAAACTTCCATAGAAGCAATAATAATAGTAAAAATAATACAAAATTTTGCACAACCTACCTGAGAGAAAACCCTTTTATTTTCCTTGTTGATGAACTTGCTATTTAATAAAGAAACTCTTTACATCTGGGAGAGAACAATTTTAATCTTTATAAAATTCTTCCTGATCAAATTTGCCACCTACCAAATCAGAATAGATGATATCTAAAATTTCCTTCTATCTCTAAGATCCTATGATTCTATCCCTTGAGGCTACACACTTCTCTTTTTTTTGTGATAGTCTTTGAAATACTTGGCTACTTCAATTATCTTCTAGCTAAGTCTTCTCATTTCTAGTTCCTTCAGGTTTTTGTTTTTTTCCATATGATACAGTTTTCAGACTATACCTTCAAAGTCTGTACCATCATACCTTTCTAATCACCTTCTGAATACCCTCTAGTGCTCTTAAAATGTAACCAGCAGTGAACACACTACTCCAAATGTGGTCTGATTAGTGCCAGAGTTCAGCAGGCTAAGATCTACTTTGAACTTGACTGAAATGCTTTTAAGGCTGTAGAAGATTGCATTACAATAGTTTTTTTGTTTTGTTTTGATTTGTTTTGTTTTTATCAGCTGTTGTCTTACATCGAGAGTATGATTAAAGGAAGAAAAAAAAAAACAAACTCTTTCTTATGACCTGCTTCCAAACCAAGTTTCCCTTATACTATACTTTTGTAATTCCTTTTCCCCTGCAGCTGAAATGCTTGTTAAATTTGTGAGCATTTATACCTGCTAAATTTAATATTGCTAGTTTAAGTCCTTGGTTCCAGACTGTTGAAATCACTTTAAGCTTTGACTTTAACATATATCATATTACCTTACATCTTCCAGATTTGTGTCATCTGCAAGCTGGATAAGTATATCTCTGATGTCTTCATCAAGTTGTTCATAATAATGTTGAACAGGATAAGGATGAAGATAGATCATTGAGTACCCTGCTAGAAACCTGCTTTTTGCAACATCAGTAATGATAATGATTATAAAGTGAAAAAAGATGGGAGTTATGTGAGGTTATGGAAAGATAGAAAGAAACACTAATATCACTATTGACAAATCTGTGATGGTCAAACTATTCCAGAAAACAATTTGAATGTATGCTAAAACAATTACCAGAGTTCTATATATAGATCAAAATATTGACAGCCGCATTTTTTGTGATAGTAAAGAATGGGAAATGAGGTAGATGGAAAATGGCTAAAAATTGTAGTATGTGAATATAATAGAATATTTATGTTATAAGAAAACGTGGGAAGATATAGTTTGATGTAGAGTGAAGGAAGAAGAATCAGGCAAACAATATACAAAACAACTTAAAAATATAAATGGAAGAACCAAAAAAATTAAAATGAATATTGTATAATTATAATGTCTAAGCTTGTCTCCAAAGAAGAACTTAGAAAATGCATTGTTGTCTGTTCTCTGTAGAGATGGGAATTTTGAAAATGTTGACAAACTGTTGATCTGAAGGGTAATTTTGCTGACCTGATTTTTCCCCCTTTCTTTCTTTTTATTTGTTACAAAGGAGACTCTTTGTATGAGAGAGGAGAAATTAAGGTGATAAAAAAAGATAGTGCATTTTAAAAAATCATATCAATCAAAACAACTCTGAGGTATCACCTCACACCCAGCAGACTGGCTAAAATGACAGCAGGGGAGAGTAATGAATGTTGGAGGAGATGTGGCAAAATTGGGACATTAATGCACTGCTGGTGGAGTTGTAAATTGATCCAACCATTCTAGAGGGCAATTTGGAACTATACTCAAAGAGCACTAAAAGACTGCCTGCCCTTCGATCCAGCCATACCATTGCTGGGTTTGTATCCCAAAAAGATAAGGAAAAAGACATGTACAAAAATATTTATAACCGCGCTCTTTGTGGTGGCAAAAAACTGGAAAACGAGGGTATGCCCTTCAATTGGGAATGGCTGAACAAATTGTGGTATATGCTGGTGATGGAATACCATTGTGCTCAAAGGAATAATAAACTGGAGGAATTCCATGTGAACTGGAATGACCTCCAGGAACCGATGCAAAGTAAAAGGAACAGATCCAGGAGAACATTGTACACAGAGACTGATACACTATGGTACAATCAAACATAACAGACTTCTCTACTAGCAGCAATGCAATGACCCAAGACAGTTCTGAGGGATTTTGTAAAAGAATGCTACCCACATTCAGAGGAAGAACTACAGGAGTGGAAACACAGAAGAAAAACAACTGCTTGATCACATGGGTTGATGCAGACACGATTTGGATGTAGACTCTTAATGACCACCCTAGAACAATTATCAATATTATGGAAATAGGTCTTGATCGATGACACAGGAAGAAACCAGTGGAAATGTGCATCGCCTACTGGGGGATGGGGGCTGGGGGGAGAGAGAGCAAGAACATGAATCATGTAACCATGGAAAATTTTTCTCTAAAAAAATTTTAAAAATAAAATGATAAAAGGTAAATTATTTTAAAAATCATATCTTAATTTATTTAGAGCCCTTTCAAAATGCTTTCATCTCTAATATTTCTTTTTATCCTCACAGTAACCTCCTGTTTAATTAGGACAACTATAATTCCCCCCATTTAGTAGAAGTAAAAACAGGTAGAATAGAAATGATTCACTAGGTCTCTTAGCTAGTTAGTGGCAGAACAAAGATTAAAATTTGTAGTTCCTGAGATCTAGACCTCTGCTAGTTTGTGCTAGTTACTTAATTTTTATTGTCATTACATTCCTTGTATGGTAAATTTTGGCACTCTAAATTTTCAGCTGTAATTCTATGTTCTCATTATAAACATTAATATGGTCATTGATCTTTATATATAAAGCACAATTATTTAACCCAATATTACTATTTATAATGAGTTAATATTTTATCTTTGCTTTTTATTTTCTTTAAGCATTGGGACTCACAATCAAAAGAGAATTCCAATATGGCATACTTTCCTTTTTACTTGAAGTTTGTTTCTTTTACTATTTCTTAATGTTGTAGAAACAAAGAAAGCTAGTGGATTTTGCAATTTTTATAAGATTCTCAAAGATAGGAAATATTATTTTTATAGGGATAAGTCATTGAACTAGACTTGCTTGGAGTGTGAGCATCTGTTCAAGGGACGTCAGATTTTGATGAACTGAGGGAATCAAGGCAGGAATATGGGAAAACCAATTGTTTACTTCTCCATAAAATATCTGGTCTTTACACTAGAGTGTATGCTAGCATATCCTCCCCTTCTCGCATTATAGAAGGCATTATTTTCATTAATTCTTTTGATATTCTTGATTTTTTGTTCTTCCAAATAAATTTTGTTATTTTTCTAGCTCAATGAAATATTTTTTGGGGGTAATTTAATTGGGATAGCATTGAATAGGTAGATTAGTTTAGGTAGGATTGTCATTTTAATTATATTGGCTCTGCCCGTGCATGAACAATTACTATTTCTCCAATTATTTAGATCTGATTTGAGGAAAAATTGTTTTATGTTTATGTTCATGTAGTTCCGGGTTTGTTTTGTGAGGTATACTGTCAGGTATTTTATTCTATCTTTTTTATTTTTAATATAATTTTTTAATTTTTTAAATTTTTTTATTTTTAATATAATATCTCTATCTCTTCTTGTAGGGCTTTGTTAGAATATATAAACATGCTGATGACTTATATGGGTTTATTTTATATACTACTACTTTACTAAAATTATTGATGGTTTCAACTAACTTTTTAGTTGAATCTCTAAGATTTTTCACATATACTCCTGCAAACAAAGATAATTTTATCTCTTTACCCCTTTTGATTCCTTCAATTTCTTTTTTTCTCTTATTGCTATTACTAACTTTTCTAATATTATGTTAAATAGTATTGGTGATAATGAGCATCCTTGATTCACTCCTGATCTTTTTGGGAAGGATTCTAATTTATCTCTGTTACAAATAATACTTGACAATGGTTTTAGTTGATATTTTGCATCACTTTAAGGAAAACTCCATTTATACTTATGTTTTCCAGTATTTTTAATAGGAACAAGTGTTCTATTTTGTCGAAACTTTTCCCACATCTATTAATATAATCATATGATCTTTATAACTTTTATTATTAATATAATCAATTATGAATGAATAATTTCCTTATATTAAAACTATCTCTTGGATTCCTGGTATAAATCCTGTTTGGTCACAAGTAAATGCTCTGATTTGCTGAACTGGAGCACCCTCCATAGAGCTGTGTATATGTTCTGATCCCTTGCTGAAGGAACTCTTGTCTTTCTGAGATGATATAGCAACTCCTTATTGATGGTATGAGGGATTGAAGGGAGTTGTATCACAGCTGATTGGCACCAGAGCCAGGAAAAGACATCCATTCTCAAGCTATGAGAGTAGCTAAGGAGAAACCGGCCATTTCTTTTGGGATGCATCCAGTGCTTTCCCTCCTCTTCCCTCTCCAAATGGCAATGGTGTCTGAATGCACATATTGGTAAAAACAAAAAAACTCCAAACATTTGTTTACCTAAGTAAGCCTGAGTCTGTCCCTATCTGCCTTCTGCTTTCTGTTTTCATCCATGAGTAAGTGTCAGCTACCAGTGAGTGATCTTGAGAAATGACTGTTTCCAGCCTTGGTGACTGACTGCAACATGAATTTAAGAGTTCCTGACTCCCTGATTCAGGTACTGGCTGGGAGGGGAGGTGGTTCCCATAACAGCCTATTTTTCAGAGGAGATGATGACTACCAACAGGGTCATCCTGAAGCCTAAAGTGATAAAGGGAGCCATTTCCTCACTGGCAGGAGACCTGGACCTTTTAAGTTACTTGGACAGAACAGATAGGAGGTAAATGCAAAATTATTTGTTAAGTAATCTAGAAACAGTAGCTGCTGCTTCCCTAACCCCAAATTCCAACTGCCTTGCCTCTCTGATTGCTGTATAATAGCACTAGGTCCATGCTTTCCTCTTCCCCTTCCCGACTGTTTGTGGGAGTGGTGGTCATGCCTCTCTGTCTGCCTCTGGAGGGGAACCAACTGGCCCCCACACAGTTCTCTTTTTGCTCATCATGCTGGAATATTGCAAGCAACATGTCTTCTCCCTTAGATTTCACATGGTGTAAAAGCTTTTATGGAAAAGTCAATTCAATAAACACTTATTAAATGCCTATATGTCAGGCAATGTGCTAAGCCACAGAGATACAAAAAGAAGCAAAAGACAGTGTCTGTCCTCAAGGAATTTACAATCTAGTGACCTGAGGTGAATGTAGTATATCTGTTCAATAGTTTCAATGAAGGCTTTGCCATTGTGGGAAGAGTACAGTGAGTATAAATGGCTATTTGAGAAATTTTCTTGCTTGCAAATATATCTTTGGCTCCTTTTGCATTTTAAACATTTTCTGTGGCAGAAGAATTAAACTTTTATCTTGCACATATCATGCACTAAACTCCCCTTTCTAGAAAGGAACTAGTTCCCTACTTTTGTGGGATACTCTATACATGAATCATAGGCAGGTGGGTGGTGAGGTGGAGAGAGCTCTGGGCCTGGAATTAGAAATATCTGGGTTCAAATCCATGTTAGACACTTATCAGCTGTGGGACCCTGGGCAAGTTACATAGCTTCTATTTGCCTCAGTTTTCTCATCTGTAAAATGAAGATAATAATAGTACCTACCTTCTAGTATTGTTTGAGGATCAAATGAAGTAATAATTATAAAGGACTTAGCATAGTGTTTGGTACAGAGTAAGGGCTATAAAAATGTTAGCTGTTATTATTATCTAAGTTTTGTTTTAGGGATTTTTCCCCCTGGAATTATCAATAGCTGGAGGCCATGAACCAGAGAGATAATGTCTAACTTCCCCTGAACCTGTACTCTTTAGGTCAAGTTGAATCTGTGTCTTTGTGAGCTCAGAACTGGAGATTTTTGAGGGAAGAGTCCCATTACAAAGTCACATATATGACATCACTTGACACATTTATATATGGGTATGTAATTTGGGGCTTAGACTTTAAAAGATTGCTCTTTTTACAAAAAATGAATAATATGGAAATAGGTATCAAGTGATAACATTTGTAAAACACAGTGGAATTGCTTGTTGGCTTTAGGAGTGGGGAGGGAAGAGAGGAGGGAGAGAAAATGAATCATGTAAACATGGAAAAATATTTAAAAATAAAAATAAACCAAAGTCACACGTACAATAAATGTATGTCACACATGCAAAGTAAATAGCCAAGACTCATATTAACAAGATGGACACCTCACGCCATTAGAATTTAAGAGTGCTACCTGAGATTATTCTCCATTGTCTAGTGAGGATATGATCTGTGTTCCCTTTGCCTCTTCTTCTTGTGATTTGCCAATACCTCACTCCATCTATTAAGGTTTGGAGACCTGTGACAGGTGCTCCTGAGGGAATGAGGAAGCGTTTGGAAGGTGGTGTCCCAATGAAGGCTGTTCCTGTTGTGTCATCGTTATCATCAACCAGCCTTGTGGTATTCTCTGTGCCCAAGACTTTGAGCAAGTTATGGGACAGCCTAGCACATGACTTCCCATTAGATTTTGCATAAGACTGTCCACTTTAAGGACAGTCAGACAGGAACAATTCGCTTGTTTTTCCCAGTTTCCTTACTCTTTTACAAAAAGGCAGGCCCTACCTGGCTTATTGTTCTGTCACTATATCCTATTGAATCTGCCTAAATAAACAATAGCCCCAAAGTTCTAGATTTTCCTTTGCTCTATAGCCAGCCTCTTAGTAAATTAGTAAAATATAGGTTACTTTCCTCATTAGGTCTATTAACTGTTGCTGACTCCATGACCTCAAAGATCAATTCCCTCTTGCTTCTTGGTAATAGCACAAGGCCCATACTTCTCTCTTCTCTGAAGGGAAAGGAGATGGTGACCCTATTTCTCTGTCTGTCTCTGGAGCTAGCACTTGTCTGGATCTGTCTTTGCTTCCATTCTGGGGCACTTCAAAGCCTCTGTCATCTCCCAAGTCAGTGATTCCACATGTGCATTCAGGCGTTGATGACTTACTTCAATGTATCTCAAAGTGCCCAGCAATTTTTATTTTTTCCTTCAGTTAATCTTCCTTTCTTCTTAAGAGGTGGACAATACTAAGACAAGCTTTAATTATTCTCTCTGGACCCCTTTTTCTGTACCTTCTCTTTCCAAGTTGATATCATCTTCTATACTTTTCCACCAAATGTTCCACATCCTGGGATGTTCTCCCTGGTTTCCTTATAAGTTTCTCTCTAGTTCCACCTTCTACAAAAGGTCTTTCCTGATACTTCAGTTCTTAGTGCCTGTCCAACATTATTTCTTATTTACTTTGCATGTGTTTCACATTTATTTACTGTTTTATGCTGTTTCTTCCCAGAAAAATGTAAATTCCTTAGAGTAATCTTTTTGTCTTTGTATTGCTAGCATCTAGCACTGTCCTAGTACATAACAGATGTTTAATAAATATTTTTTGAAGGAATAAAAGAAAGGGAGGAAGGAAGAAAGAATGATTTATAGAGACTATATCCTCCTCTGAAAGGCAGAATGTAGTGAGGTAGCCCCTTGCATGTCTGTGGTCTCAGAGATGAGTCCTTTTTGTGTCTTCAATCTGTAAATCAAAATTATTTATTTTGAAGCCTTGTAAAATGGATCACTTATGAAGGGAGATGACTACCCTTGCAGAAGGATTGGATACTAAAGTGCCTGAGTTCTACCTGTCTTGGGTCAATGACTTGAAGCAGTGCCCCCTCCCCCCCATTTCTCTCTCTCTCTCTCTCTCTCTCTCTCTCTCTCTCTCTCTATATATATATATATATATATATATATATATATATATATATATCTGCAAAGCATTATATTTTGTGATGGATTTCCTTGGTCATATTTTTTGATAGTGGTTAAAGAGAGTGTTCTTTGAAATTTTCAAGGTCCCCTCAATTTCCACTTCACACAGTCTGAACAAGAGGCAGATCTTCCTGACGTCAGGAGTCTCCACTCTTAAGTTCAGAATGACTGCACTTAAGTTTAGAATGGTATGAACACTTTACTCTGTCCATGATTCTGCCTCTCCTATTTAGCTGCTTGTTTGCAAAAAATCAAAGGCTTATTTGCAAATAAACAAAGAATTTGTCTCCGTAGTGCTTGGACAAGAGGAAAGAAGCAAGTTTGTAGCTTCAGTTTTAAAATCAAACCTTTTTTCTTTTCCTTTAAAATAAAAAAGATTGTTTTGGGGTGCCAAAAAAGGATATAGATTAATATTAAATTTCTGCAATGGTAGGTAGTTTCTGCTTGCAATTGGGGTGGGGTAACCTCCTAAATAACTCTAACACTACTGATCTTTTCCTAACATTGAATTTCTTCTCTCTGAGGAGCTTTTCAATACAGGGATTTCCATCTGAATTGTCAAAAACGAACATCAAAGATCTGCCACTTGTCAGAGCTATTGAAAAAATAAATTTCTTGCATTAGAAAAATATGTGATTAATCACATAGTGTGATAAGGACATGATTGGGGTTTTGATGTTAAAGGTTGGCTCTACTGCAGATATGAATAACATGGAAATAGGTTTTGAACAATGATACATGTATAACCCAGTGAAACTACTTGTCAGCTTGGGGGAGGGGGGTGGAGGAAGGGAAATCATGAATTGTGTAACCATGGAAAAATATTTTAAATTTAAAAAGGAGAGAGAGAGAGAGAAAGAAAGAAAGAAAGAAAGAAAACCTATTTCTGGAACTTTAAGACTAACTCACCCTGGGCTAGAAATACAGGTGTCTCCTTCTGATGCCCCTACAGCAGTAATTCCCAAAGTGGGCGGTACCTCCCCCTGGTGGGAGCTACAGCAATCCAGGGAGGGAGTGATGGCCACAGGTGCATTTATCTTTCCTATTAATTGCTATTAAAATGTTTAAAAATTTAATTTCCAGGGGGCTAAGTAATATTTTTTCTGGAAAGGGGGCAGTAGGCCAAAAAAGTTTGGGAACCACTGTGAGCATGAGTGATTAAACAAGAGCAGCCTCAGGAACAATGGTACCACAACAAGGAATAGTGGTGTGTGAGATGCTCCTGATGGGGTAGAAGTCTAGAAAATATCCTATAAAGTTTCTGTAACTGTTCCTTAGCTCTTGGCTAACTAGCCTCTATCATAATCTCCATGGGTGAGGGCAAGAAGGGTACAATTTTTTGGAAACGTTACTGTTGAGTTCCCATAATCTTCTGGTAGGCAGATAGGTGGTACAGTGGATAGAGTGCTAGGCTTGGAGTCAAGAAGACTCCTCTTCCTGAGTTCAAATCTAGCTTCAGATACTTCCTAGCTGTGTGACCCTGGGCAAGTCATTTAACTTTATTTGTCTCAGTTTCTTCATCTATAAAATAAACTGTTGAAGAAAATGGAAAATGATCCCCAGTATCTTTGCCAAGACAACCCCAAAAGGAGTCATGAAGAATCAGACAGGACTGAAAAAATGACTAAACAATAACCTTCTGGTACATCCAAGAGAATAGGAAAGGATTCAGCCAGAAAGCCTTAAGGTATAACAGAAAGAACAATATCAGAAAAGTTTCATTTGAAAAATTGATTTTGCTTGCTTGTCTTGGGCAAGTAATTTTCTCTCTCTATAAATTCATGAGTTGTATCAAATGATCTGTAAGGTTGCTTTCAGCTCTAAATCCATGGTTGGCAAGGATGCAGCTCTTGCTGACCTTGTAACACAGAGGCAGTTATCTTTGTCTAGCGTTTGAGTGTTCTTCGTGCCAAGACCTCAGGCAACTTGAAGCATGGCCCAGTGCATTAGACTTTCCCAGGGACACAAACAATGCAGACACACAGAGAAATCCACCCAGTATTATCAGACTCCTGGAACTAAACTGCCTTGCCACATGTTTGTTTCAAATAGTTGTGTTTTCTTAGATGGTAATTTTATGTAATTTTCAATGCCTTCCCCTAAAGTCCTATTCTGTGCCAATGAAGTAGTCTTGGTTTCTTGAAAACTATGCCAGTAGAGCAGCAGTCTTGGCAGGTCCTATCAGATTGGAAAGACTTCAGGTATAGTCCTGGAGACAAATTGCATGTCTAATTCCTAATCACAAGAAGGTTGACCATTAGAAGGTGATTTGAGGAGGAGGGGTAGACAAGGTAATTCCTACTCATGTCTGCTGTGGAAAAGTTTTAATTTTTTTATTGGAAGAAATGCCTATACCCAAAAATATCACATGCAAAAAAATGTTATTTGTTGATGTATTTTTTCCCTTTCAAAGAGAACTCATTTCAAAGGTGTAGCCAATATTTTAATCAATACGGTTATACTGATGAGAAGTGGCATGGGATAGAAGGATAGAAAAATGACCTTGGAATCAGGTTCAAGTCTCAGCTCTGATATATATTTATTATGTGACTCTGGGCAATGCAGGTAAGCTCTTAGTGCCTTGGGCTACCCTCTATCAGTCACAGAAAAAATTCAGGTCTACATTAGTAGAAGAAATTTCATCATCTGGGAGTTTCCTATGCCAATGAAATTACAGGTTCAGTCCCTACACCTTATAGTGGTAAGCCCCTACTTAATACTATCTCATAGATTTGTCATGAGGAAAAGACTTTGTAAATCACAGAATGTATCAATACCATTCCATGTTCTCAATTAGTCTGTTATAATACTGGGCTAAAAAAGGATTCCCTCCTTAGCCAGGAATTCTGTGGACCTTTTAGCAATTGGCTAATACAACATTATGATGGCCTGAATTTCACTGAATAAAACAGTTTCTCAGCAATAACAACAACCCAAGTAATAGCTGGTATTTATGGTATTTATACAGTGCATTAAAGTTTGATATGTTATTTAATGTGTTCTTCACAAGGACACTAGCAAGGCAAGAACTCCTGTTATTATAACCTTCTTTTACAGATGGGGAAACTGAAGTGGGCAGAGGCTAAGTAGTTTGCCTTGTATCATATAATATATCACTCAAACCTAAGTCTCATTTGGCTCTAAATTCTTTCCACAGTGAGTGAAATTAAGAGTTTTTTAACGAGAAATTAAATTGGGGAGGAGGATCTTCTAGTTCAATATAAATATGCAAATATTTACAAAATGATTACTACTAATTGATAATATAATTGGCACAAATGCTCTTGCAAAGAAGATTAAATTTGAATGCAAAAGAGTACTACTCCTATGACACTATTGGAATTAGTTGACATTAGGTCACATGGCCAAGAGAAAGGAAGAAAGAGAAAAAGAAGTACAAGAGAGGGAGTCATAAAGACAAAGCAGAGATAGAAATAAACAGAGACAGGAATAGAGAGGTGGCTTCTGGCCTAGATCCAAGGAAAATCCAAGAGGGGCCTTCAGGCCATTGCTTTGCTCTCCAGAAAGGAAAGAAATGATCTCTTCTAGTCACTTAAAATGTTGATGGTCCGGGGCAGCTGGGTAGCTCAGT
>NC_058130.1:194920237-194953227 GCF_016433145.1 Gracilinanus agilis
GAAGGAAGGAAGGAAGGAAGGAAGGAAGGAAGGAAGGAAGGAAGGAAGGAAGGAAGGAAGGAAGAAAAACACTTATTAGGCACCTATCCCATAACCAGGCACTGTGCTAAGCACTTTACAAATTTTAGCATAGTGCTCTTTACACTCTAGTAGGCTGCTTGTCCACCCCAAACCTCACTTTCCTTATAATAGCATTGCCTCCACTTCACTTACAGAACTGTTGTTAGAATCAAATAAGTTGAAGATCTATGAAAGCACTTTTCAAATTGTAAAACAAGACATAAATGCCAACTGTTTTAAAATTTTATTATTTCAAGCTGTATCTCAATAGCCACATCTTTTACTCCTCCCCAATGAGTCTATTGTGTGGATGACCTAAAACAATGATGTCCTATTTAAAAACAATAACAACAATTTTTTTTCAAACTAGCAACAAAGAAATGTAACAGGAATTTTGACTCAAAATCTCAATTGTCCCTTTTGTTTATGTTAATTGCATATTGACTTCACAAGCCCTTCCCAAACAAATTAATTAAGACTACTTACTGCGACTCTATTGAGAAGTAATATTGAAGGCATACATGTGTTTTTAATATTAGGAATTTAAAACTCATTTATTTCATCTCATCCCAAGTTAGGAGAAATTCAGCCACAGATGACTGTACCTTAGCTAACTTTTTTTAGAACTCCAGAACTTGAACTCCTTGACTTGAATGCCCTACTCCACTGTCTTCTCTGTCCAAGTTTTAATCTTAGTTGTTAAACTGTAAAGGAATTTAAAAAAAAAACCAAACAACTAATTGGCTACAACAACACATGAAATTATGCAGAGTAAAGTGATCAGAACCAGGAGAACACTGTACATGGTATTAGCAATATTGTGCAATGATCAACTGGGAAAGATTCTTAGCAATACAACTATTCCATGCTCCTCTAATTTGCTTATGATATCACCTTTATGTCTAAATCATGTACCTATTTTGGACCTTACCTTGGTAAAGGGTATGAGATATTGGTCTACATCTAATTTCTGCCATATTGTTTTCTAGTTTTCCCAACAGGTCTTGTCAAATAGTGAGTTCTTGTCCCCAAAGCTAGAGTCTTGGGGTTTATCAAACACTAGATTGTTACAGTCATTTATAGTTGTGTATTATGTACCTAATCTCTTCCATTGACCCACTATTTTATTTCTTAGCCAGTACCAGATTGTGTTGATGATTATCACTTTATAGTACAGTTTGAGATCTGGTACAGCTAGGCCACTTTCCTTCATATTTTTTTCATTGATTCTCTTGATGTTCTTGACATTTTGTTCTTCCAGATGAACTTTATTATTATTTTTTCTAGCTCCATGAAATCATTTTTTGGTACTTTGATTGCTTTAGCACTGAATAAATAAATGAATTTAGGTAGAATTATCATTTTTATTATATTGGCTTGCTAGCCATCTTAGGGAACAACTGCTTAGAATATTCCCTGCTGGTTTCTCACCCAGCTCCTGTTTCTGTAGACCAGGGGTCAGCAACGTATGGCTCTTTCTGCAGGAGCCATAAAGTCAGCCGCAGCACAGTAACTAACAGTTTATACATGACGTGCGTCACGTGATACGTCATGTGATCCTTTCAGTACTGCAACTATCTTCTAAGATAGAAGCTCCCTCATTGATATTGCTGCACAAGAGGAATCTTGGTCTTTAGTTCGGCTTGGTAGGTGTGCTGTGTGTTCCTCCTTCTGCCCTCCTTTTACTCTTTCCACACCTGTTACTGACATCTTGGGGTTCTGTGATGATTGATCACTTTTGTCTACATTCTCTACCCCTCTGCCTCTGATTTACATGGCTTTGTCTCAGTGCATTCATGGAGTCTGCACTCCCTATTTGTGGGATTGTTATTGTTTTTAACTTTTCTACCTACTCTTAAAGGGGAACTATAGTCAGATGACACCTTTACATATGCTTCTTTAGTGAGAAGCATTTCTCCCCAGTAGTTGTTTCATTTGATACAGAATGATTGAGTAGCAGCATTGATAAACACCTGTACCAGGAAATGTGTGTGATGTGTCCTGGCCAGTTTTCCATGAAAAGGTACCCTCCTCCCCCACTACTTACTAATGCCTGCACATGTCATGTTATTTTCTGTAATCTCCTCTTCTCCTACTTAATTTATGTGGCCAAATGGCTTAACCAGCAGGCCGGCAGCTTTTTCTTCTCCTGTTGCCTGACTTGAGAGAGGGAGAGGAAAAAGTATTCTTCCCTGAATTTTTCTCTCCTTATTTCAGCAATTTTCTAAGTGTAAAGGAGTTTTATATGTATATGTACAGTTATATCAGTACTATAGTGGCCCATTAAGTCTTGTTTTTTGATTAATAATCAAAATAATTTTGATTAATAATCAGCAAAGCCATGCTGCACCAGAAGTCACATTAATGTACTTTATTCATCATTGGTTAGCACATAATAACGTTATTAAAAATAGTTCAGAGACTTATTGTATTTTAAAAGTGTTGTTCTTACATAAAATGTACATATTTACTTGTATTCAGTGTTAAACATATTATAAGGCTCTCATGAAATTACATTTTAAAAAATGTGGCATTTATGGCTCTCACGGCCAAAAAGGTTTCAGACCCCTGCTGTAGACTGTTCCACCTTGCTCCCTCCCTTCTCCCTGTCAACTCCCCCTCCTCTCTCTCTCTCCAGAAACCAATCTTCCTTTTATGTATTATCTTCCCCATTACAATAGAAATTCCTTGAGCATATGGATTTTCTTTTCTGTCTCTCTAGCCATCTATATATCTCAGTGCTCTGAGACCACATTAAATATTACTGGTTAAAGGGCAGTTAGGTGGCTTAGTGGATAGAGAGCCAGGAGACTAGAGGTCCTGGGTTCAACTCTGCTTTCAGATACTTACTAGCTGTGTGACTCTGGGCAAGTCACTTGACCCATGTGCCTAGTCCTTATCACCTTGGAACCAATACACAATATTAATTCTAATGTGGAAGGTAAGGGCTTAAATTTTTTTTTGTTGTTATGAACAATTACAAAAATATAAGCACCCAGGCAGCTCATTCAATTTATTGGGGCCTCATTGAAAATTAAATACCCTGGGGACTCAATCATTTTTTTTAAATTTTAAACATTTATTAATATTCATTTTTAACATGGCTACATGATTCATGCTCCTACTTTCCCCCCTCACCCCCGCATTCTCCCCACCCATGGCCGACACACATTTCCACTGGTTTTATCATGTGTCCCTGATCAAGACCTATTTCCAAATTGTTGGTAGTTGCATTGGTGTGGTAGTTTCAAGTCCACATCCTCAATCATATCCACCCCAACCCATGCGTTCAAGCAGCTGTTTTTCTTATATGTTTCCTCTCCTGCATTCCTTCCTCTGAATGTGGGTAGCGTTCTTTACCATAAATCCCTCAGAATTCTTAAATTTTTTTTGAAAAATTACTGACTGACCATTTCCATTCATTTGACAATTTATTTGTTATTGTTCAGTTGCATCAACTCTGTCCAACTCTTCGTGACCCCATTTTGGGGTTTTCTTGGCTGAGATACTGGAGTGGTTTGCCATTTCCTTTTCCAGCTCATTTTTACCCATGAGGAAACTGAGGCAAAACAAAAAATAATAGAATATTTACCACCCTAAAGGAAATGAAATTATATTGAGGAGGAGGAGAGACAACATATCATATAAGTATATATGCATGCAAGCATACACAAAAATTGCAAAATAAACACATGAAAACACTGTTTGGAATGTGATTTTCTTAAACTTTATTTTACATTTAATAGTAGGCCACTCCTTCAGGATAATTTTAAACATTAGTCTTCTCTTTCTCAAGCATAGCTCAGACTTCCTTGGGAACAAGGGAAATGTTTGGTCTTTAGATGTTTATCCTTCTTTTTTGAAGAACAATGACATGAAGAATGATATCTTGACTTGCTCAAGAATTGGATTTTAGTGAAATAGAGTTATGTAAAATCATTAGCCTCTCTCTTTCCTCCATAGTTGTCACAGGTCAGTGGCAAGACAAGTCAGGACAACTAAAGAGGGACCAGGGTGCAGCCAGGATGCCCGTGACTTCTTCAGTAAATGACCAAGGTTTAATAACTTGTTCTCATCCACCCATTCTGTCAGTAGAAGTCTTCACATGCCTGAGGTAAACATCCCCTTAGCTCACCAACAGGTTTGAAACCTGTTGACTACCCTCCCTCCCTCTCCCTCTCCCTCTCTTCCCCACCTCCAATCCTTCCTTCTTCTCCTTCCCTCCCTCCCTCCCTCCCTGTCTTTCTGTCTGTCTTTGTCTCTCTGTCTCTGTCTCTGTCTCTCTCTCCTTTTCCCCAATCCTATTTTTGGCCTTTGGGATTTCAAATCTTTCATTGTTTTCACTGCAGCCACAAACCCAAAATACTTCTGAGTTGTCTGCACTAGGAAGCCTTAGTTTTTTTCTATGGACCAGCTTTTGCAGCCTTATACACAAGAAGATGTGTTCCTTTAAGAAGAAAAAAATAAGAAAGAAAAAATCTTATTCTATTCTCTAGAGCAGTCTGAAGGTTCTGATATTATCACACTTATCAATAGAACTCATTAATTTTGTTTTAGCTTTAAAAAATCTCTCTCTCATAATTAAACTGGTGGGGAATCAGCAGACCTGGAATCAGCAAGGTTTCTTGTCTGGAAGCCAAACATGGAAAGACTTCTGGTCATGACTGGCCCTGTGCCAGCATGACATGTGGAGTCAGTGGCATATTGTGCATTGCCCAGGGCAGCATCAGCCTTAGGAGAAAAAGAGGCTGTGCTCTCAATAATGGAGAGGTGTTTTGAAATTTAGTCAATATTAAATATCTTCTCAATTAATCAGGTTACAATGGTTAGTATTGAATCTTTTGAATAAAGAATTACACAGAAACTGAAAATGTCCTCTTATTCCTGGTGTTAACTAAAAAAATATTCTGTAGAGTTCTCTAACCTGTGGAGTACTTACAAGTCTTTAGAAGGCAGGGCTCTGGATACAAAATGGTGGAGGAAGAATCTATTTTCTTTCTATTCTGCCCAGGAATGGAATGATTCTCCGTGCTGCCATTACATTTCTGCTCCCTGAAGGTCATGGAGTAAGCATATGTATTTAGGGAATACACTAATGAATTAGAGTGACAGGTTCTAATTCTATACTAATTCCCATGTGTGGAAAGTTCTGAGAATAGCCACTAATTAAATTCAATTTAGTTCCATTCAATTCAGTTCAATTTATTTCAATGAGAATTTATTAAGCATTAGGGGCAGGCACTAGTAAGATATAAACAGAAATGAAACAATCCCTTCCCTCAAAGAGTTTACATTCAACTGATGGGAAATGATGCACACAGATAAGTAGAAAAGATATTCAGAATAAATACAAGGTCATTTTGAGAGGTATGGGGAGAGGAGATAAGAAAAAGTGAGCCTGGAAGAGAGTTAAGGACTCCAAGAGGTGAAGGTATAGTGTTCTAGTCCTGGGAGACAGACTGTACAAAGGCACACATTGGGGAAATGAAGAGCAAATAGATAAGTTTGGCTGGAACTTCCTTCGAGTGTGTGTCAGGAAGTATGAAATCAGTCTGAAAAGACAGAGAGAAGGCAGATTGTAAAGGATTTTAAATACCAGGTAAAAGTTTGCATTTTATCCTAGGGACAAAAAGGGAGCAACTGAAGCTTCTTGAGTAGGTCAGTAGCATAGTCTGACTTGGGCTTTCTGAATCTAAATTTGGCAGCTGCTTGGAGTATGGACTGGTGGGGAAGGTGACTGGAGGCAGCGGGACCAATTAGGATGCCATATCATATGGTTTGGGTAAGAGATGAATTAGGGTTGTTCCCATATAAGGGGAGATAAGGGAATAGATTCATTCCTTGGGCAATGTTTGAACTTAATTCTAGTATAGATTCTGGGGAGGATCATCTAATTTAATTCAATCAATTCAGCAAAAACTTAATAAGTTCCTTCTAGAAATGTGCATTGGCCATGGGTGGGGGGAGTGCGGGGGGTGAAGGGGAAAGTAGGAGCATCAATCATGTAACCATGTTAAAAATGAATATTAATAAATGTTTAAATTAAAAAAAAATAAGTTCCTACTATTTGCAAAGCATAATCTAGATCCTAGAGAAACAAAGACAAAAACAGAAAAGAACCTTATCCTAAGGATCATAAGATTATTGATTTTATTTTTAAAGAACCCTCATCTTCTGCCTTAATATCAGTTCTAAGACAGAGGAATGGCAAGGGCTAGGTAATTAAGGTTAAGTGACTTGCCCAGAGTCACACAGGTAGGAAATGTCTGAGGTGAACTGAAATGAACCCAGGTCCTCTGGACTCTAGGCCTGGTGCCCTATCTACTGTACTATGCTGTCCTATTGATTTCAGAGCTAGAAATCTCCAAAGCAATTTGGTCCAACACATATCATTTATAGGAAAGGAAACAGACCCAGAGAGTTTTAATGACTTATCAAAGCACACAAAAGTAATAAGTAAGTAAATAGCAGAAAAGGAATTTGAACTTGAGTTTTGGGACTCTAAGTTCAACACTCTTTCTACCGTACCAAATCTAGTGTTAGTTAAGGCTTACTTTATTTTTACTTCAGTTTTAGGCAAGTTGAAATAAACACATGACATAAAACATTTGTAAAACTTCTTCCCCTAAATTTTTATTTTTAGCATTTAAATTTGTAGTCCTAGCTAAGCAACTATGGAGGGGAGGAAAAGAAGTGATTTAAACAATAAAAAAAAAATGATTTGATCTCCCATTTGTCCGAAGTGAACAGCTGTGAGCTTTGTGCTTTTAGTCATCACACAGCACATATGTTCCTGGTGGATCTTGTAACTGCCCTTCGAACAAACACGTCTTTGTCATGCTCGAAAAGCCACCTACTCAAACTCTGCTACACTGAGGTGATCACATGCTTATGACTGAGAAACTGAAACCTTTTAATGTAATTCATGGATTGTGCAATATAGATTGTCTTTGTGTTTACCATTAAATTGCATGGGACTTAATGGACAGGGATAGCATTATTTTAAAAAAGTTTCTGAACACCAACATGATGTAGATATAATACTATTCTAGGAAAGTTCATCTGAAAATTCAAAGAAATGTGGGAAGACTTTGTCTTGTTGCAAAGAGTTACAAAAATGATATAGACAATGATTGCAATAATCTAAATGAAGAGAAAAATAAAAATAAGCCAAACATTGTATAATTGTTGGAGGATGGGGGAATGGAAATCACGAAATATTAAGGGGCAGATAACATAGATAAGAAGGTGTTAAAGTCAAAAATGAGATCTTAAAAGGGTCAATACTTTGTTAAGTCTTTTAGGAAATAGGAAGAAATTCTTTTATAAAAACTGATAGAATTAGAGAGTTGCTAACCCATTGGCAGGTCTAGGATTAGGCATGTCCTTGGTGATCTCTTTTTAAAAGGGATACCCTAAGGAAGTTTTCAACACAGGAGATAAGTTTGAGGAGAATGAATTCTGTAAAATGGAAAGAAAGCTAGCTCTAGCCATTGGGATTTGAGGGGCAGAATGGAGCAGGCTCAGGGAAGTCAGCTGAGTTATCTCCCCAGCAAAGAAGCTGTTCCCTGGTGATGAAAAGAGGATACTATGAGAAAAGAAGGGACCTCAGGCTCTAAAGCGCCAGGGTACGAGTTGCTAAGGCCACAGGTATTATAATTAGAAATCTTCAACCCCTGAACTACATTACCCAGAATCCTTTTCCTTTCTTCCCCAAGTTGTGTGCTTATATTATTTGTATATAGTTGTGTGTAACCCCTCTTTCTCTCTCTCTCTCTTTCCCGCACGCCTCTGCAAAAACTGGCTTTCTTTACTGAGTTTTTTTCTTCCCTTGCTTCAAGTTTTTATAAATAAATCTTATTAAATATAATACTTGGAGTATTTGGATATTAATTTTAATTCTCACAGGATTCCTACCTGTGTGCTTCTCTATTAGTGTATTCTGTGTTGGTATCTACTTTTCTCACAGATGCTGTGTGGTTTTGGAGCAGAATGTGCTACTTTTTGGTGAGGATTTGGGTAGGTGTGTGGGGAGTCATTTTGTTACTGTTCTAATCATGTCATTCTAGTAAATAGTCTTCCTTATAGGCTAATTGTATCAGCTGGCCAGCTCTGGAAAGTAAATCCTCCGGTGATCCTAGGTACTTTGAACTTGAGGTACAACATGAAAATATGAATTGTGAGGGACACTTCAGAGGGGATAATGTGTTATAGTGATTTATCTTAGTCACTGAGAAAAGATGAGACAATGTGCCACTTCTTTTGATGGACAATATAGAATTTTTGTGTGCATTTATGTGTGTGTGTATATATAAACATACACATATGTATGTATATATATTTTGTAGAGTCAAAGGTGGTCTCCATGTTGGTTATTTTTGCTTAACCGTTTTTCTTCATAATAATGGTAAAAAATGATAAGGAAATTGGGTGCATTTGTACTTGATGGAACATTCTAACAGATTCTCTCAGCTCTCTTAGAAGATAGAATCAGTGCTACTTATTGATAGCTGGAGTGAGGGATAGCCTTAATTTTCCCTGTATAAGGAAAAAAATCAATGAATAAATGAACAAATATTTATCAGATAACCACCAAGTGGTAAATTTTGTTTTCAGTGCTTGTTATAAAGTTTCTTACCTGAGAAAAGAGAAATAGTCCCTGCCCTCAAGGAATTTCCATTCTAATAGGGAAACAACATACACAAAATAGGAATGTCCATAGGGTTAGTTATTTTGGGTGAAATGATGAGATCTATATCAGACTTTTTGAATTTGAGACATAAGTGAATTATCCAAGTAGAGTATCTCCCACATAGTTGGAGAGGTGGGCCCGAGGCTCTAAGAAGGAGGGCAATAGGGGGCAGCTGGGTAACTCAGTGGATTGAGAGCCAGGGCTAGAGGTCCTAGGTTCAAATCTGGCCTCAGACACTTCCCAGCTGTGTGACCCTGGGCAAGTCACTTGACCCCTATTGCCTAGCCCTTACCACTCTTCCACGTAGGAGCCAATACACAATATTGAATCTAAGACAGAAAGTAAGGGTTTAAAAAAAAAAAAAGGAATGCAATATTAGAGTTGTAGATCTTGGAAGCATCTGAATAACAACTAATATCAAAGTCATGAGAAGAGTGAGATCTTGAGTGAGAAGATGAGAAGAAAATAAAAAGGGCCAAGAACTGTATTTTTGGGCTGGCTGTGAGCAAAATGACAAAGGAAAATGACACAGTCCTTTATCCTCATGAATCTATAGTCAAAAGGATGGTAGTGGGAAAGGGTGAGTTACATATGCTATATACAGCAATAAGGATGATGCAAGGTAGAATAAAGAATAGATGCATGTGAAATGTTTCAAGAAAATCTGAAGGAAAAAGAAAAGATCATTTCCACCCAGTAAGGCAGGAGAAGAGAAAATTCATGAATGATTTCATATAAAGTTCCTTGAGAAGAGGGACTGTTTTGCTTTTGTCTCTATGTCCCCAGCACTTAGAATGGTACTGAGCACATAGTAAGTGTATAATAAAAACTTGTTGCTTTATTGATTGGGTCCTGAAGGAAAATAAAGACTTCAGCAGGCAGAGATGAGAAGGAAATACAGAAAGGAGAGTACTAAAAAAAAGGTTGAAGGTAGCTACAATTCAGGAGAGAACAGAATCGAAGGAAGGATTAAAACTTTAATAATATATAACAAGCAAAGAACTAATCAGAGTGGCTGAGAAAAATGTAGAGGGGAAAGATCTGTTATAGGGGCAGCTAGATGGCATAATGGATAGAGTATCAGGCTTAGCATCTAGAAGGACTGGGTTCAAATGTGACCTCAGAAACGTCTTAGTTGTGTGATTGTCAGCAAATCACTTAAATCTCTTTGTCTAGCCCTTGCCCTTCTGTCTTAAAGTTGTTATTAAGACAGAAAGTAAAGATTTTTAAAAATATATTTCTTTTATTATAGAAATTTGTATACTTGCTTCATCTCTCTGTATTTTAAGTTCCTGAAAGGGCCAGACTGGTTTTATTTATTTTTCGTATTTTTTGCAAAGGGCAGCTAAGTGGATAGTGTCAGCCTTGGAGTCAGGAAGACTTATCTTGAGTTCAAGTCTGGTATCAGACATTTAGCAGTTCTGCAAATCACTTAAGCCTGTTTGCTTCAGTTCCTCATCTGTAAAATGAGCTAGAGAAGGAAAATTGGTAACCACTCCAGGATAGTTGTCACTAAAACCCCACATGAGGCCATGAAGAATTGGATACAACTGAAATGATTGAACAAGTACTAGCATAGTAGCTTGCACTGTGTGAAGCATCTAAGATTTTTCTAATATAGGAATTTCCTTCAGCAATAGAGATGGAAACTTCTCTATAATATATGATCTTAGAGAGCTGCCTGATGCTCATCAAAGTTAAGTGACTTGCCCAGAGTCACAACAATTCTTAAGCATCTGAAGTAGTTTTTCAACAGTTTCCTGACTTTCAAGTTTAATGGCACCTTGGGCAAGTGATAATCTCCTTTGGCTTCAATTTCCTCATCTGTAAAATGGACTCAGTGACCTCTACAATCTCCTCCAGTCTTAAATCTATGATCCTTTGATACTTATGCAATGCTGCCTCAAGGTACTTAGTAAATATTTGTTGAATGAGTTAACTTAGAAGTTGAAAATGTTTTTCAGTACATCTTTGTTGAAGCTAATGACTATGCTTGTTTCAGCACCAGCTGAAACTGCTTGGAAGATCAGTATAATGAAGGCAGAACAATTTTTTAAAATCTTTGGTAACAAATTAGGTGAGCTTTCAAAGAGCCTTAGTACCCGAGGATCCACAAAATCCAACTTCTTGTTTTCTTGAAGTTTCACTAATTAGTTATGGCCCCAACTATTTCTAACAGGATATCTAGCTCTTGTTCCCTTCCCCACATAATACTAACAGATCTCTTGTTACATGAACATTTTTTGGATTTGCTGAGCATTCCCTTTTTTTTTCTCCTTTGTTAGTACTCTTTCAGCTAAAATTTTCCCAGGCAAGACTTGGACCAGAAGCACTCCACAACCTCTTTCATTATAGGTACCTAACAGTAATTGGAACATCCTAGCTGTTGCACCGATGAACAGGACAAGGATATTTTTTTGTTACTGTAGGAAGACCTGAATTCAAATCTAGTCTCAGCACTTACTAGTAGTGTGACTCTGGGAAAGTCACTTAAAAATTTAGTTGTCTCAGTTTCCTTTCTAGTAAAATGGAGACAATAATAACACTTCACGGGATTATTGTAAGGATTGAGTGAGATAATATTTGTAAAGTATTTAGCACAGTGCCTCTCATATTAGGAACTATATAAATGTTTATTACCTTTCTCCTGTTTGTACCTAATTTCTCCCTCCCTCATATCTACTATTGAGGATTATTATTAAATATCAAGTATCAAAAAATAAATCCTATTTCCCCTGTCAATATATTAACCTAGCATGCCCTGAAATATGTTATACACTATAGGAAGAGATTCCCTATGTGAATATATTTTACTCAAGAGACTCTTTCACCTGGCATGTATTATTGAGGCTCAAGAAATGTGTCTTTGCCCTCCTGCATGATGCACATGTGAGAAAGAGAGCCAAGAAAAACCAGCTGCCTTTATAATCTATACTTCAATACACTCAGTGGGTAATCCATTAATGTTTGTTGACTATTAACTGGTAGGGTTCACTCAATGCCAATGGATTTGGACTGTTGCCCAAGTTATTTTATATCGTATAAGCCTGACTTTAAGGGTTTGAATCCTTGCTATAATTTGAGAGGCTTTTCCAAAGTGATTTTTTTATAACCTATTAGTGCAAATTCCAGGTGACTGTTAGGAAGAGAAAGCAGAGAAATGTAGAAATTCAAGTGCTCCTCGTCACAATTGTGTATCTCATGATATCCAGCCCTTCCTCCACTCCTTCTTGTCCAGCTACATTAAAAAAAATGTTGAGTATTCAGTGAACAATGGGAGCTGAGAGGAGTATTAACAGAAGTAAATTTAACTCTTGTTATTCTTGGTTTGGGGCAGCTAGGTGGTAGAGTGGCTAGAGTGCCAAGTCTAGTCATGAAGACTCTTCCTCCTGGGTTCAAGTCTGGCCTCAGACCCTTACTATCTGTGTGACCCTGGGCAAGTTTCTTAAGCCTATTTGCCTCAGTTTCCTCATCTGTAAAATGAGCTGGAGAAGGAAATGGTAAACCACTTTAGTATCTTTGCCAAGAAAAACCCAAATGGTATTGGTTGGACACAACCGAAGAAACAACTAAACAACCAAATTTCCTGATTCAGATGTATTTCAAAGGAACTTTTAATCAGTAAATCAATCAACAAGTATTTATCAAATTTCTATGTGCCAATCACATAGATCCTAGAGATACATGGACAAAAATTAAACAGTGCCTACCTTCATGAAGTTTATATTTTACTAGGTAGGACAGTATATGTACATAATAGAATATACAAAAAACCTCCCAAGATATTTCCTACAGGCAGCTAGCTGATATGGTACATGTGCTGGGTGGGGTATTAGGAAGACATGGGGTAAAATCTGGCCTCAGTCACTTACCACCTCTAGTGATCCTGGGTAAGTCACTTCTATCTGATTCTATTTCCTTTTACTCTTCTAAAAGTGACCTGAGAATGAGCAATATGCCTATAATTAAGAATAATAATTGAAAATCATATTGTTAATGACCAGATTGAAGTTATTTTTGTTCACAATATTTTAAGCTTAAAGAAAAAACTAATTTCCAAATACACTTAGGTATACTATACTATATTTAAATTAACCATTGAACATCAAAAGGCAAAAGCTATTTGCCAAAGAAGAGAAAGTATAATTTTTATCCTCATGTTTTTCCTTAGAAATATTAAAGGTTATTTTAAAAATCAATTCCAGAGGGGCAGCTGGGTAGCTCAGTGGATTGAGAGCTAAGCCTAGAGACGGGAGGTCCTAGGTTCAAATCCGGCCTCAGACACTTCCCAGCTGTGTGACCTTGGGCAAGTCACTTGACCCCTATTGCCTACCCTTACCACTCTTCCACCTATAAGTCAATGCACAGAAATTAAGGGTTTAAAATAAAAAAAAAAAAAATTAAAAAAAAAAAAATCAATTCCAGATTGGAAGAAAGTATAGAAAATTTAATTTCAATGGTATTTTATTTCAAGGATATAGAAAAAAATTACAAATCAGGTTAAAAGAGAAGAGATATTTCCATGTGATAGATAATAACAATGGAATCTCTACAAAATGAGGCTAAGAATACTTCATCAGCTTAATTTTCAGGAACATGATGAAGTAAACCCTGAACCACTGGAAAATATTAACAGAATATTTGTGGTAGAATCAATAAGATTTTTTTTTAAATTAGGGAATATCCTTTCCCATTTCTTTTTGTCATTTCAGCAGAGTAGTTCTCTTTTGTTCTTCTAGCTAACTAAAGTGCTTACCTCGTTTCATGTGCCCATTATTTCATTACAACTAAAAGCAAATAATAATATTAGAAATAGTAATAACAGTAACTGTCATTTACTTAGTGTTTTAAGGCTTGCAAAATGCTTGACATCAATTAGTTCATTTGATTGGACTGGACTAACCCAACAACCCAGTATATAGAAATCATAGGTATTATTATCCACATGCTCAGAGAGCTAAATGACTTGCCCATATTCATATAGCCACAAGGTTTTGCAGTCAAGATTCTTGCCCAGGTCTCTTCTGACTTCAATGCTACTTCCTTTTTCTAAGTTAATTATATTAATGCGATTAATATCTATTTCTAAGATGGCTAATTGTGTTTATTTAAACTATGCTTGGAGAGATAAACCTGGGTTCTTTTGCTTCCTTTTTAGACTATTTAATTTTTTTAAACTATTTAATAAATTTTACTTTTCAACTATTTTAAAAAATGATTTCATTTTAAACTATTTAATAAATTTTACTTTTTAAAAAATAAAAAATGAAATACAGTAATTCATGGTCTCATTTTGAAAAGTCCCTCAGAGATCATTTAGTTTAAACCACTGTTTTTGTGTCTGGTGCTATTGTTTTTCAGACTTGTTATCCTCTGTTACCTAGACTGGAAGGAGCAGAGGTCATTCACAGGCCTAATCCTGACACTAATCAGCATGGGCTTTTTGACCTGCTCTACTTCTGACCTAGTCTGGTTCATTCTGCCTCAGACAGCCTGATCCCATTTGTGCCCCTCTCCACCCCTGTTCACCACATTAATACTCTATTTAGTGAATACCTGATCAGCTTAATGCACTGCAGTTCAGAATTCCTGGGTTCAGGCAATCTCCCAGCCTAAGTCTCCCCAATAGCAGGGATTACAAGCATACACTGTCATGCCCCAGCCAAGCCACTCCTTTTTACAGGTGAGGGATCTGGATCTGCCTTCTCGTCAGAGTACATTTGAATGTTGACAGTCACAAGAATAAAAACATTGGCTAGACGCAGTTGCAGCATGAATAAGAACTGCTGCGGTGCCCTCTTACAATTTCTGGCAGGTCAGATTGCCTCTGATCTCTGGTTCAGCTTCTGGCTGGTTTCTGTGCCTGTTTCTATGACTGCTTCTTAAATGATCCAGTGTTCGTTCTGGATTGAAGAAAAGCCATAAAGTGATTTCACAATTCATCTCGTAATTTCTTATCTATGTCGTCCAAGTAGGGTCAACCTTTCCACTTCTGTGGAATAGTTGGGCAAGGTTTTTATTGTTTAAAAAAGTAGAAATACGTTTCAGGAATCCGGGTATTGATAAATAGCCAGTCAGGGGTATAGAGGCTAACCAGTAGTGCATCTTAAAGACCGATGTTGACAAATAACCAGCTTCAGGAGCTAAGTTCAGCCTTCTAGTGAGTGTATCCTATGAAATCAGGTGTGAATCATCTGCTCTGTCTATTTAGCATCTCTGTTTATAGTATATCTCAAGCCTTCTCCTGTAGCAATGTTATTGGTAAACATCCTACTGTTTCTTATGAGCATGAGAGAACAAAGAATATGCTGATCTTGGTTGTCAAGAGTTGGGCCTCATGAACAACAAAGGGTTATTTTGGAAGGTCATATACAATTATTCAAGTTTCATTGTATGACCTCTGTGATGTGTGATGATTCATGTTCGAAGAGGGTGTGTTTTCCTTTTGAAAGAGCTGGCAGCCTTCCCACCTTCTCAGAAACGGGAAATTTCTTGAGCTAATTTGGACATGCAAGCTATGTTTTTGCACACCACAAAGCTGGATATTTGGCCAGACACTACTGCCAATTATCTGTGAATACTCCTATTCATGCAAGTCTTAGTCTAAAAAAAAAAACCTTTAATTTTTTTAAACCTCTTTTGCATTCGAGTTTTCAGGACAATCCTATGTTAATGCTTTCTCTGAAGTAAAGGAGTTTCTCCCCCTCCTAAAATGATAGATTGAAACGTTTCTCGGGAATAAAAATATAGCTACAATGTGTTTTCTACAAGCATGGCCTTGCAGTACAAACCAAGTCTGGAATTTAAAAATCTGTAGGATCTAGTCCCACCTATACCTCTGGGAAAGAGCCATTTTTTAATGTCCCATTTTCATTATATGTCCTATGGGAATCAGAATGCTTATGATGGCATAATGGTCAATGTGCTAAAAATCTGGCCTCCTCCTCAGATTTTGGACATATCAATCACCCTCTCAGCCTCAATTTCATCTGTAAAATATGGTTAATAATAACTCCTGTCTCACTACTTGATGATCAAATGAGATAATATGTAAAGCACTTTGCAAAGCTTAAAGTGCTATATAAATGTCCACTATTATTATTTTGAAACATATTTTATTGATATATTTTGTTTTTACCTAGTTTAAATTTCCCTCATATCCTTCCTCCTCACTCCTAGAGAGCCATCCTTTTTAACAAAGATTAAAAAAAGAAAGAAAAAGAAAACAAAAAATGATCAATATATCAAAAAAATCTGATAACATATACAATATTTTATGCCCATGTACCCCACCTCCTCCCTGTCCTCCACTTCTGTAAAGTAGTAGTGGAAAGTATCTTTTCATCTCTCTTTTTGGGACCAAACTAGTTTTGTTTTGTTTTTGTAATTTTGCTGCATTCATTTTTTATTATCTTGTAGTTGCCCTTTTCATTTAATAGTCATAATGATTGCTGTTGTTTATCTTGCACTTTAAAGTTTGCTAAGAATATTACAGATATTTCATTTTATCATTACAATAACCCTGTGAGGCAAGTGCTACTATTATTCACATTTTATAGAGGAGGAAATTGTGGCAAACAGAAGTTATGTCACCTTCCCAAGGTCACATAGCTAGTAAGTGTTCAAACCTGAAGGCCAGCTTTGAATTCAAGTGTTCTTGACTCCAGGCTTAGCTCTCTATCCTCTGTATCACTTAGCTGCCTCCATTTACATTGTTATAGTCATTGTGGAGATTGTTTTCAGGGCTCTACTTTCTTCTATTTTGCATCAGTTCATGTAAGTTTTTCTATGCTTGTCTATTCACCATATTCCTAGCTTCTTACAGCATAGTAATATTCTGTGCCATTTAAAAAATATATATTTCCCAATTGATGGCCATCTACTTTATTTCTAGTACTTTTCTTACTACAAAAATGCTAGCTATTATTGTAGTAGTTGTAGTTGTTAATGATAGCAACAAAAATTGTCCTCATAGGATAGAATAATCAAGCATAGGCTATAACTTTGAAGATCTAAAGCTGTGTGAAGGTTCATCTCTTTTATTTTAATTTGCCAAACCATGACCTTGGCTTCCAGACTGTTGGTTTCATTAAACCACCTTTGCAATGCTCAGATATCCTACTGGAAGGTTAAGAATCAGAGTGTAGAGGATCCAGAATTTAGAGCTCACTTTTGAATCAGGGACAGCCCATCCAGGCATGACTAGTGAAAATTCCATTATGTTTTCTACAATGTGAACAAGGAAGTGACTTCCAGGATAAGATGGCTGCAGTGTAGAAGGAACTTCACAAATCTTTTTACTAATAATCAAAACAAAGCATCTCAAAAGAACAAAATCAAAATCAGATGAGGAAAGGGGCTCTACTGTAGGGTGCAGACTTGAAGGTAGGCAGGGTTTGGGCATTTCCATGCTGTAAGGGGGTAAAATTACACCTACCAAAGTGTGAGCTGATCACCCACACACATACCACCTACTGCGCCAGAGTTAGAGCAAAGGTCAGGGCAGTCTCTAAATTCTTGGGAGCTGACTGAGGGCCCCTCAGTCTTACCCCTGAGGACAATGCAAAGCCTCAGCAAGGAGACTTGGGAACCGCAGAGCATGGTAGCAGAGATAGCACAAAGAGGGGCTGCCCACAGCAGATCCACCAGAGACTCTAAAAATAGCTTCAGGGCAAAAACCTCTCTGTAGCTCGCTATACAGAGTGCTGCCTACTCTCACTCAGACTTCTGGCTGAGAAGGGAAGATAAAACTAACATAGCAATGGCCACCAACATCCAAGAACTACAGTCCACAAATACTAAAAAAAAGTAAGATACAACAGAGAAAGAATGACAAAATAAAAGGAAACATGAACTATCTCATGGAGAAGATGACAGACCTGGAAAACAGGTCCAGGAGATTCAATTTGAGAATCATAGGTCTACCTGAAAACCTAGAAAAAAAAAACAGAAGCCTTGACATCACATTACAAGAAATTATCCCAAAAAATTGCGCTGATATTAACAAGAGGGCAAAATAGACATTGAAAGAGTCCATAGATCACCCTCTATATTGAATCCTCAAAACATAACCTCAGAAATGTGATTGCCAAATTCAAGAGCTTCCAAGCCAAGAAGAAAATATTGCAAGAAGCCAGAAAGAGACAATTCATATATCAAGAAGTCCTGGTCAGGAATACACAGGATCTGGCAGCTTCCACGCTAAAGGACCACAAGACTTAGAATATGATATTCAGAAAGGCAAGAGAATTGGGTTTACAACCAAGGATTACCTTCCCATCAAAACTAGCTACATAGTTCCATGGGAAAGTATAGGCATTTAACAAAATAGAAGATTTCGAGTATTTGTAGTTTTGATTTCTTTATCTGAAAATTGCCTATTCATGTCCCTTGCCCATTTATTGATTGGGGAATGGCTTGATTTTTTTATACAATTGATTTAGCTCCTTGTATATTTGAGTAATTAGACCTCTATCAGAGTTTTCTGTTATAAAGATTTTTTTTCCCAGTTGTTTCCCTTCTGATTCTGGTTGCATTGTTTTTGTTTCTACAAAAACTTTTTAATTTAATATAATCAAATTTATTTATTTTACATTTTGTAATTTTTTCTAACTATTGCTTGGTTTTAAAATCTTTCCTTTTCCAGAGATCTGACAAGTATACTATTCTGTGTTCACTTAATTTACTTATAGTTTCCTTCTTTATATTCAAGTCATTCACTCATTCTGAATTTATCTTGATGTAGGGCAGGGGTCGGCAACATATGGCTCTCGAGCCATATCTGGTTCTTTTGAGGGCCAGATATGGCTCTTTCTGCAGGAGCCATAAAGTCAATTTTTTTTCAGGTACCGTTATAGGAGCGCGCACTGTGAGCATTGTACGGCTCTCATGAAATTATATTTTAAAAAATGTGGTATTTATGGCTCTCACAACCAAAAAGGTTGCCGACCCCTGATGTAGGGTGTGAGATGTTGATCTAAACCTAATCTCTCTCATATCGTTTTCCAATTTTCCCAGCAATTTTTGTCAAATAGTGGATTTTTGTCTCAAAAGTTGGGCTCTTTTGGTTTATCATACACTGTCTTGCTGAATTCACTTACCCTAAGTCTGTTCCACTGATCCTTCCTTCTGTTTGTTTTGATGACTGCTGCTTTATAGTATAGTTTAAGATCTGGTACTGCTAGGCCACCTTCCTTCAAGTTTTTTTTTTCATTATTTCCCTTGATATTCTTGATCTTTTGTTCTTCCAAATGAACTTTGTTATAGTTTTTTCTAATTCAGTAAAAAAGTTTTTTGGAAGTTTGAAAGGTATGGCACTAAATAAGTAAATTAATTTGGGTAGAATGGTCATTTTTATTATGTTAGCTCAAGCATCATATGCAATGGGGATAAATTAGAAGCCTTCCCAATAAGATCAGGAGTGAAACAAGGATGCCCATTATCACCTCTATTATTTAACATTATATTAGAAACATTAGCAGTAGCAATTAGAGAAGAAAAAGAAATTGAAGGTATTAAAATAGGCAATGAGGAGACTAAGCTATCATTCTTTGCAGATGATATGATGGTCTACTTTAAAAAAATCCTAGAGAATCAACTAAAAAGCTAGTAGACATAATCAACAACTTTAGCAAAGTTGCAGGATGCAAAATAAATGCACATAAATCATCAGCGTTTCTATATATTTCCAACACATCATAGCAGCAAGAGTTAGAAAGAGAAACAACATTTAAAATCGCCCTAGACAGGGGGCAGCTAGGTAGTTCAGTGGAATGAGAGTCAGGGCTAGAGATGGGAGGTCCTAGGTTCAAATCTGGCCTCAGACACTTCTCAGCTGTGTGACCCTGGGCAAGTCACTTGACCCCCATTGCCTACCCTTACCACTCTTCTGCCTTGGAGCCAATGCACAGTATTGACTCCAAGACAGAAGGAAACGGTTTTAAAAAATTAAAAAAAAATTTGTTTTAAATCACTCTAGACAATATAAAATATTTAGGAATCTATCTACCAAAACAAACACAGGAATTATACCGACACAACTACAAAACACTTTCCAAACAATTAAAACTAGATCTAAACAACTAGAAAAACATTGATTGCTCATGGGTAGGACAAACTAACATAATAAAAATGACCATTCTACCCAAATTAATTTACTTATTTAGTGCCATACTTATCAAACTACCAAAAAAACTTTTTTACTGAATTTCCAGTATTTGTAAAGAAAAGACCAGAACTAAATGGAAAATTTGATGTCCAAATACAAAATTCAAGAGAAACATGAAAAGGTAAACAAAAATGGGGAAAAAATAATTTTAAGGGCTTCAGTAAGGTCAAATTGTTTACATTTCTATATATAAAAATGATATTTATAACTCTCAAAAACTGTTTTCACTATTATAGTAGTTAGAAGAATTATTCATAGGTAGAGTTTGGGATACTAAGTGGTTTAAGATGATATGTAAAAAAGGGGGGGAACAGAAGATGGCACTAAGACAAATTTGAAGGAAGAAGAAAAATAGGCTAAATTATACCACATAAAGAGACACATGGGAGGGGGAGGGGAAGAATACTATCATAAGAAGGAGAGGAAGAGAATGCTAATAGGTAATACTTAAACCTTACTTTCAGTGGAATCAATTCTGAGAGGAAAGAGCATCTAGATCCATTGGGGTATAGAATTCTATCTTACCCTACAGGAAAGTTGAGAGGGAAAAACCAAGGGGCGGGGGAGTGGGATAGTGAGTACAAAAAGGGAGGGAAAGAGAGGAGGGAGGGAATTTAATAGACCCTAAAGAAAAATAAGAGGGGAATAAGAAGAGAGGGGTTGGGAAGGGAAGTAAAATAAGGGTGGAGATTGGGGGATTGATTAAAAGCAAAACACTGGTAAAAAAGGAAATAGTGAAAGAAGAAAGGGCAGGACTAGGAGAGGAAATCAAAATGATGGGGAATACATCAGTGGTAATCATAACTCTGAATGTGAATGAGATGAACTCACCCATTAAACAGAAGCAAATAGCAGAGTGGATTAGAAACCCAAATCCTACCTTATATTGTCTACAAGAAACACACATGAGGCAGGCAGACACACACAGGGTAAAGGTAAGAGGATGGAGCAAGATCTATTCAGCATCAACAGAAAAAGAAGGCAGTAGTTGAAATCATAATATCTGAAAAAGCCAAAGTAAAAATAGATCTGATTAAAAGAGATAGAGAAGGGAATTATATTCTGATAAAAAGACAGTATAGAAAATGAAGAAATAGCAGTACTCAACATGTATGCACCAAATGGTATACCATCCAGATTTTTAAAGGAGAAACTATTGAAGCTCATAGAGGAAATAGATAGTAAAACTCTACTAGTGGAAGTCCTGAACCTTCCCCTATCAGATCTAGATAAATCAAATCAAAAAATAAATAAGAAAGAGGTAAGAGATGTGAATGAAATCTTAGAAAAATTAGAGTTAATAGATCTATGGAGAAAAATAAATATGGACAAAAAGGAATATATCTTCTTTTCAGAAGCACATGATTGCTTCACAAAGATCAACCATGTAGTGGGGCATAAAAACATTGTAAACAAATGCAAAAAAGGAGAAATAATAAATGCAACCTTTTCAGATCATAATGCAATAAAAATAATAATTAGTAAGGGTACATGGAGAGGCAAATCAAAAATTAATTGGAAATTAAATAATATGATTCTCCAAAATTGGTTGGAACAAATCAAGACAATTAATAATTTTATGGAAGAGAATGACAATGATGAGACATCTTAACAAAATCTGTGGGATGCAGCCAAAGCATTACTCAGGGGGGAAAAAAAAGTAAAAGAACTATTGAATTAATAAATAAGACTAGGAGCTGGTACTTTGAAAAAGCAAACAAAATAAAGTACTGGTTAATCTAATTAAAAAAGGAAAGAAGAAAACCAAATTAACAGTATCAAAAATGAAAAGAGTGACCTCACCTCTAATGAAGAGGAAATTAACATAATTACTAAGAACTATTTTGCCCAATTATCTGGTAACAAAGATGACAATCTAGGCAATATGGATGAATATTTACAAAAATATAAACTGCCTAGATTAACAGAAGAAGAAATAGAATACTTAAATAATCCCATATCAGAAGCAGATGTCTAACAAACCATGAAAGAACTCCCTAAGAAAAAATCCCCAGGCTCAAATAGATTCACAAGTGAATTCTTTTAAACATTTAAAGAACAACTAATCCCAATACTATATAAACTATTTGACATAATAAGCAAAGAAGGAGTTGTACCAAATTTCTTTTATGACACAAATATGTACTGATTCTAAAGCCAGGTAGATCAAAAACAGAGAAAAAACTACAGAACAATCTCCTTAATGAACATAGATGCAAAAATTTTAAATAGAATGCTAGCAAAAAGACTCCAGCAAGTGATCACGAGGATTATTCACTATGATCAGGTGGGATTTATACCAGGAATGCAAAGATAGTTTAATATTAGGAAAACCATCCAAATCATTAACCATATCAACAAGCAAACCAACAGAAATCACATGATTATCTCAACAGATGCAGAAAAAGCCTTTGACAAAATACAACACTTATTCCTACTGAAAACACTAGAAAGTATAGGAATAGAAGGGTCTTTCCTAAAAATATTAAACAGTACATATTTAAAACCATCCGCAAGCATTATCTGCAATGGGGATAAATTAGAAGCCTTCCCAATGAGATCAGGAGTGAAGCAAGGGTGCCCATTATCACCTCTGTTATTTAACATTGTACTAGAAATACTAGCAGTGGCAATTAGAGAAGTAAAAGAAATTGAAGTTATTAAAATAGGCAATGAGGAGACTAAACTAACACTCTTTGCAGATGATATGATGGTCTACTTAAAAAATCCTAGAGAATCAACTAAAAAGTAGTGGAAATAATAAAAAACTTTAGCAAATTTGCAGATTACAAAATAAATGCACATAAATCATCAGCATTTCTATATATTTCCAACACATCTTAGCAGCAAGAGTTATTAGAAAGAGAAATTCCACTTAAAAATACCCTAGACCAGTGATGGGCAAACTTTTTAAAGAGGGGACGAAAGGAAAGGAAATGCTCATCTGTCAGTCTGTTTCTAAGGCAACTCTTTGGAAGTTTCATTGTATTGTATCCTACTCAATGTATTAATCAGATTAGGAATAATGTTGTGTGGCTACATAGAACATTTCAAGGGGCTACATCTGACCTGTGGGCTGTAGTTTGCCCATCACTGACCTAGACAATATAAAATATTTAGGAATCTATTTGCCAAGACAAACACAGGAATTATATGAACACAACTACAAAACACTTTCCATACAAAATTAAAACTAGATCTAAACAATTGGAAAAACATTGATTGCTCATGGGTAGGACGAGCTAACATAATAAAAATGACAATCCTACCCAAATGTATTTACTTATTCAGTGCCATACCTATCAAACTACCAAGGAATTTTTTACTAAATTAGGAAAAATTATAACAAAGTTCATTTGGAAGAACAGAAGATCAAGAATATCAAGGGAAATAATGAAAAAAAATGTGAAAGATGAGGGCCTAGCAGTACCAGATCTTAAACTGTACTATAAAGCAGTGGTCATCCAAACAATATGGTACTGGCTAAGAGACAGAAGGGAGGATCAATGGAATAGAGTTGGGATAAATGACCTCAGCAAGATAGTGTACAATAAACCCAAAGAACTCAGCTTTGGGGACAAAAACCCATTATTTGACAAAAACTGCTGGGAAAATTGGAGATTTTGGGAAAAAATGGGAGAGATTAGGTTTAGATCATCATCTCCACACCCTATACTAGTGACTCCCAAAGTGGGCACTACCACCGCCTGCTGGGCACTGCAGTGATCCAGGGGGGTGGTGATATTCACAGTTGCATTTATCTTTCCTATTAATTGCTATTAACATTTAAAAAAAATTAATTTCCTCGGGGCTAAGTAATATTTTTTCTGGAAAGGGGGTGGTAGTCCAAAAAAGTTTGGGAACCCCTCCCCTATACCAAAGTAAATTCAGAATGGGTGAATGACAAATATAAAGAAGGAAAACTATAAGTAAATTAGGTGACCATAGAATAGTATACCTGTCAGATCTATGGGAAAGGAAAGATTTTAAAACCAAGCAATAGTTAGAAAAAATTACAAAATGTAAAATGAATAATTTTGATTACATTAAATTAAAAATTTATTGTACAAACAAAACCAATGCAACCAAAATTAAAAGGGAAGCAACAAATTGAGAAAAAAATCTTTATAACAAAAACCTCTGACAAAGGTGTAATTACTCAAATTCATAAGGAGCTAAATCAATTGTATAAAAAAATCAAGCCATTTTCCCAGTTGATAAATTGGCAAAGGACATAAATAGACAATTTTCAGATAAAAAAATCAAGATTATCAATAAGCACATGAAAAAGTGTTCTAAATCTCTTATAATCAGAGATATGTACATCAAAACAACTCTGAGGTACCACCTCACACCTAGCAGATTGGCTAACATGACAACAAAGGAAAGTAATATATGTTGGAGGGGATATAGCAAAATTGAGACACTAATGCATTGCTGGTGGAATTGTGAATTGATCCAACCATTCTGGAAGGCAATTTGGAACTATGCCCAAAGGGCATTAAATGACTGCCTGCCCTTTGATCCAGCCATACTAATGCTGGGTTTATACCCCAAAGAGATAATAAGTAAAGAGACTTGTACAAAAATATTTATAGCTGCACTCTTTGTGGTGGCAAAAAATTAGAAAATGCCCTTCGATTGGGGAATGGCTGAACAAATTGTGGTATCTGTTGGTGATGGAATAGTATTATGCTAAAAAGAATAATGAACTGGAGGAATTCCATATGAACTGGAATGACCTCCAGGAATTGATGCAGAGTGAAAGGGGCAGAACCAGGACAATATTATATACAGAGATGGATATACTGTGACACAATCGATTATAATAGACTTCTCTACTAGCAGCAATGCAATAATCCAGGACAATTCTGAGGGTCTTATGAGAAAGAATACTATCCACATTCAGAGAAAGAACTGTGGGAGGAGAAACACAGAAGAAAAACAACTGCTTGATCACATGATTTGATGGGGATATGATTAGGGATGTGGACTAAACAATCTAGTGCAAATATTAATAATATAGAAATAGGTCTTGATCAATGGCACATATAAAACTCAGTGGAATTGTTCATTGGCTATGGAATAGTAATGGGAGGGGGGAGGGAAAGAACATGAATCATATAACCATGTAAAAATATTCTAAATTCATTCATTAAATAAATACACTTTAAAAAAATGTGAACAAGGAAGTAAATAAACTTGCATGACTGGAACCACAGGTTTCAGGACTTACTTTTCTGGAGAAGAAAACAGCAACTAACAATAAAGAGGGTCTTTTGGGGCTAGTTCCAATGCAGCTGTTTATGGTGGCATAGAAAGGGAATTTTCTAGCAGTTGGATACTGGATATTTTTGTTAACTCCTCTATCACCTTAGACCTCACTGAAAACTTGTCTTTCAAAACTTATTTCCATAAAACAAATTCATGTCTCATGGCTTGTATCTGTCAGCCTACTTGAGGTAATGTATCACTTGATCATGCAATAATTTGAATTGCTCATTTAGATGGGCAACCACAAATTGTACAGACTTAAATGGCCTTGTCTTGGAGGTTTCTTTCCTTAAAAAGCAAAATGGCATATTTGAAAGAATACCGGACTTTGAGTCATGAGACACTTGGTTTCAAATCCTGCCTCAGACACTTACTAGTTGTGTGACTACTGGACAAATCATTTCACCCTCTCTGAATTTCCACTTCCTCATCTATAAAAATGAGGACAAAATGAAGCAATATATGAAAAGTGTTTTACATACCTTGGAGAGAGGGTGTCAAACTCAGGACCCTGGCTACCTGTTGTTGCAAAACTCCCTTTGGACTAAATCAGATGAAAATGTAATTGGGAAATGTTTAACAAAATAAATAAAAATATAATTTTAAAAAAGGCAATATTTATTTGTAATTTTCTAAGTTAAAATGTGATCACAGGGATATATTTCTATTTGAGTTTGATACTATTGCCTTGAAGAAGTATAGAAATGTCATATATCATCATTGATTTTTATACATTGATTTTTACAATATTTTTATTATACTTACATGTGTATATATATATCCCCAGAATGAATGTGAGTTCAGTCGACAAGCATTTATTAAGTGCCAACTATATACTCAGCATTCTGATAGGTGCTGAGGATACAAAGAAAGACAAAAAAGTGCTTTGCTGTATTTGTGCCCTACTCTCTAAAATAATGCCTAACACATGGTATCTTCTTACTACAGAGAAAAAGAATGGCATAATGGATAAAGATCTGGCACTGAAGTCAGAAATACCCCAGTTTAAGTCCCATCTCTGATTTTAAGCACAGCCCAACTGCTCTTGGTCAATGATATCAAATGCAGATAGAAATGGGATCCTCATGATAGTTATGGAATACTATTGTGCTATAAGAAATGACAAACAGGGGCAGCTGGGTAGCTCAGTGGATTGAGAGCCAGGCCTAGAGATGGGAGGTCCTAGGTTCAAATCTGACCTCAGACACTTCCCAGCTGTGTGACCCTGGGCAAGTCACTTGACCCCCATTGCCTACCCTTACCACTCTTCTGCCTTGGAGCCAATACACAGTATTGACTCCAAGATGGAAGGTAAGGGTTTAAAAAAAAAAAGATAAAAAAAAAAAAAAAAGAAATGACAAACAGGATGATTTCAGAAAAGTCTGGAAAGACTTTCATGAACTGATGCAAAGCCAAGCCTATGGATACAAATGTTGCTATAGTTTATTTCCTATGTTCATAATTGGAGGACATGCTCACTTTCATTTAGATGTTAATGAAAATAAAGATGATAATTTTTCCTGTCCAAGTTCATAGACTGCCTGAAATCTGAGTCTATATGGATCTCAGAAAAAAGACTTCTGCCCTAGAACCCAGTTTAGATGTCAGTTCTTAACATCCTTCTTTAATATTTTCTTACTTTTGTCTCTGCTTAAACATATAACATTGCCCATAGTTCATGTTTTCATTAATGTTTTTGATTTGAATTATGTGTATTGATTTACATAGAGTCAAATTGAACTGTATCTGGTAAATTCGATGATTTCCTTTCCCTTTGGTACTGTAGTTGATTGTGATGGGGGAAAGAGTGGATCAGGAGTGCATTGGGAATTTGCTGGTATAATTTGCTGCTATTGGTTCTATCCTCAGAAGCCATTTGGTTCCTGGTTTCTGTGATTCAGCCACCCAGCCACCCAGTCATCAAGTGAGATATCCTATCCATCTATCTTCACTATAGTCTTACATCGAGTTCCTGAGATCCAGAATCAACTAAGAAGAACCTTATCTGAGCCCAGAGAGCTGTCTGAGGTTTAGGCCAGAGCCAACTTGGCTCAAGCCAAGGGGGTGGATCCCCAGTGTACCCTATCTGCTACTGACAGACTAATTCTTCAAAACAATAATTTGAGGACCAGACTAGATCAGGAAGTGTAGATAGTGGGGTCTAATTAGACAGAGAGAGTAAATTAAGGAGCTTCAAGATCCAGAAGAGGACTCCATAGATTTTGGGAGGAGATTAGAGGGTAAGATTAAGGTCACCTTTCCCTCTGGTCCTCTCCTCTTCCTGAGTTTACAAATAAACCAATTTACTGTTTATATCATCAAAATAAGCAGTCAGATTGCGTTGAACTTCATCAACCTGCAGGTGAGGCCTACCATCTGGGCCTACATCCTGTTAACACCTACCACCTGAGTCAACTCTGGTCTAAACCTTTGAACACAAACAACTTACCTTATAATAGGTTTAAGTCATCTATTTGAGGGGTACTCACCTATTTCACTGGTCATTACTTAGCAGATATTGGCTTCAGTCTGAAATAAGAGATTCAAGTTCAAGATTATGATCAGAACACAATATTTCTTTCCAGGAATCAATGGGGCTAGAAGTAAGAAATTCTAGAGATCAAAGTCAGATATCATAAACTTATAAATGATAATATAAAATACTGGTAGGAAAACTTGTCTTCATTTAGGAACAATGGGTCTAAAGTCAAAGACTGGGCTAAATCCATACAGATTATGATTAAGGGCAATGAAATTAGAGATATGATGGAATTGAGAGCAAACCAGAGGTTGTTCACTTGCTCCCCATCGCCACCTCCAGGTTCTGTGTTTACCACCATCATTTTTGAGGTTCACTCAGTTCATATCTACCACCAAATCAAATTGTGGTAGTTGTTATCTACTGACTTCCAGGACACTCTCCTTCTTTCCTCAATGAGTTTAGGACCTGGGTGAAAATCTCTCCCTTATATTAGGGAATTTCAAAATACATACTTTTTCAAACACTCTCATAGTTCCTCAACTTACTCATTTCACATGACCTACTCCTTCATACCTTAGTCATACACAAAGAGGGCCATACCTTTGATCTTTCCATGAATCATCAATATTCCACTTCAATGTTCATAAAATCTGAAATACCCTTATCTAATCACAACCTGTTGTCATGTCACTTTTCCTTCCACTTTTCATCCCCAAGCTGTTCTTTGTTCACCTTGTGACCTCCTTGACACTTCAGTTTTCTCCAAGTTCATTTCCCCTGCACTAGCTACCTTCTCATATTTTCCTCATCTTTACCCTTGGTGAACAAATTCAACCTTGTACTATCTTCTTTTGAGTATCTTGCACCCATTATTATCTTGCTCTGCCCAGCCTCATCCTTAGATCACTCCCATCATCCACTGCTTTTGCTCCTGTACACTGCTGCTAACAAAAGTGGAGAAGCGTTGTGAAACTACAAATTTATGTTATATAATCTCACTGTTGCAACATAACTCTTTTATACTTTTCTCATTCACCATCTCACTCACCATAGCTGTCTTCCAAACCTGGTCATCCTTCCTCAAATTTTTCATGGCTTCTCTCCTACCCTCTCAAGCTGAGAACCCTACCTCATATTGTACTGAAAAGATTGTAGCTTTTCCAAGCCCTCCCTCTTTTCTTTCTTTTTTTTAAAATTTAGAATATTTTTCCATGGTTACATGATTCATGATCCCCCCTCCCACTATTTCCTAACCCTTCCTGAAGCTGACAAGCAATTCCACTGGTTATATGTGTATCATTGTTCAAAATGTATTTCCATGTTATTCATATTTGAAGTAGAGTGATCCTTTAACATCAAAACCCTAATCATATCCATTTTGAATTACGTGATCAATCCTATGTTTTTCTTCTGTGCTTCTGTTCCCACGGTTCTTTCTCTGGATGTGGATAGTGTTCTTTTTCATAAGTTCCTCTGGATTGTCCTGGATCTCCCTCTTTTCTCCTGCTCTTCATTTCACATCATTTGGATGCCTTCTGCCACTATCTCCTCCCTGTCACATGAAGAGATTTCCTTTCTTCCTGCTAAGACAAACCTCTCTACATCTTCTAAAAGATCCCATTCCATCCCATCTTTTCCAGTTGATTAGACCTCTTATTACACCAACTTTTCACTTATTTGCAGTTTCTCACTGACTACTGGATACTTACCTTCTACCTACAAACATGCCCAAGTCTCCCTCAAAAAAGGCTTACTTGATCTATCCATTCCCATTAGCTACTGTCCCATTTTGCTTCCCTTTTATGCTTAAACTCCTGGAAAAGGCCAGATCTAATAGGTGCCTCCACTTTTTTCCTCTCATTCTTTTCTTAACTCTTTGTAGTCTGGTTTTTAACCTCATAATTCAACCAAAACTCTTCTCTCCAAAATTAGTAATAATTATGATGGTGATAATTATTATTAATTGCCAAAGATTGCCTTTTCTCAGTCCTTATCTTTCTTGACCTCTTTGTAGCCTTTGATACTGTCAATCATTTTCCTCATGGATATTCTCTTCTCTCTGGCTCTTTATGATACTACTCCCTCCTGGTTCTCCTCCACCTATGATACTGCTCCTTCTCGAGTCTCCTTTGCTTCTTATTCTCTATCCAGTGTACTTTCCAAAGTGCTATGTGTGCAATGACTTGTGTGGTTTTGATGTGCTCAAGCTGTTCTGTGCTAGAAATTTTGTGGTTGTTCAGTTGTTCAGTCTTGTCTGACCCTTCATGACCTCAGTGACTATATCATAGCAATACTATCCATGGGGTTTTCCTGTCAAAAATACTGGGTTGTTTCTCTACTTCCTTCTTCAATGAATTAACAGAGGTTAAGCGACTTGCCCAAGATCACACAGCTAGTAAATATCTGAGGCCAGATTTGAACTTTTTGACTCCAGGTCCAGTGCTCTATCCACTGAGCCATCTAGCTGCCCCATGCTAAAAACACTGTTCCCCTGATATTTCCCACTCTCATGAAAATGATAGCAGTGGACTTTGATGTTCACTGATGGAAAATTACAAAGAAATTCAGAGGAGAAAGAAAAGCACTGTAGATACATTGGTACTTCCTTGTCTTATTCAGAGCTCCAAGGGCCTGCAAAATGTCAATTATTTTCTCTATCTTCCCACAGAATTGTACCTAAACCAGAGACTCTTAACTTGGTATCCATGAGCTTAAAAAAAATCTATCTATCTACACATATATATGTATGTATATATGTGTGTATATGTGTGTATTACACTATTTTGATATAATTGATTTCCTTTGTAATCCTATATATTTTATATTGTACACTTAAAAACATTATTCTGAGAAGGGATCCAGAGGCTTCATCATATTGCCAGAGAAGTCCATGAGACAAAAAACTTGAAGAACCCATGATCTGTACCATCTAATAGAAGCAATATTTTTCTACCTTTTCAGAGATCTCCATTGAAGATGATTTCATGACCTGTTTGGAAAATTTATCCTGGTCTTTAAAAATCTTTGCTTTTTTTTTTTTTTAGTTTATTTCCTACATCTGATCTAAATATTTTTTGTTATAAGTTTAGACAATTTCCTCTTGTTTGGACCTTGATGAAAAAGAAAAATGACTTCAACATTTTTATTATAAACATGCCCTAAATTACTACTTGGTTTCAGGAAATTTTGTTGTTAGAGAAAACAGTGTTACAAGGAAAAACTAGTTCTGAAAGAACAAGATTACAAATGGCTGATGACTAAAAGACACTAAGGGAGATGGGATTGTGATAGATAGGATTTTGTTATAAAATCTTATTCTTAAACATAGACAGGATCTAGGAATCTGATAAAGAATCTTAATAAGGTCAGCCCTTGCATTTTAAGGTGGGAAACTGAGACCTAAGACTTTTAAAAAAATCTTTGTAGTCATAGGTGACTAGGAGAATACTTTCCCTTGGACTCTATGTGTACTTGTTAAAGAGTGTTTTCCTGAGTCTGGGTTGGGGATATTTTGTTTTATAAACTTTTGCCTTCTCTCTTAGTAACAAGTCTAAGATCGAAGGGCAAGGGCAAAAAGGGTTAAGTCATTTTCCCAAGATCACATAGCTAGAAAGTATCAGAGGATGAGAATGTTTTGTCCCAAATAGTTTTATTATATCATTTTAGTAAATACTTGTTTCTAAAAACTAATTAAGTCTATCTGGCTAATTGATATCATCTGGAAAATCCATGGGAAGCAAACTTGTGGGGGGAAGCACACTCGTGGGGGGTTTCAAGTAAACTGATCTTATTCAAGAAACCGTGTCCAGCTCCTCAGTAGTCAATTATTTTCAAAGAACTGACCCTACCAATGTGAGTAGGAACTGGGAAAGTAAACCTAGAATCTATGTAGTACAAGGACTGTTTTTGCATTTTTGGAGGAGGAAAGGTTATACTTAGTATGTTTTTTAGCAATAATTACTTGCTGATTGATTAACTTATTGACTAATTTGATGGAAGTATTCATAACAGCAGGGCTTAAGTGGGACACAATGGTCCTCTACTACCTGCATCTTCAAATCAGTATCACATCGAGAAATCTGATCAATTCCCACAATTAAAAAAGAAGTCCATAATCATCCTAATGATAATTGACAGAGCCTTGATATGAACACTGTTCCTCTATGATCCTAAGCTACTTCTATTATTGTTATGAGGATATTATTGACAATCAGCATTGTATAATGCATTATAATGGAGTTAGCTGAGGTATCATTAAATTTCTAGCTCAAAAGTCTTGACAATCACATATTCTGGCTATATGGTGCTGAGCAAGTCACTTAATCTTTCCATGCCCCAGGCAACTTTTTGTTGTTTTTGTTGTTGTTGTTGTTGTTGTTGTTGTTATGGAATCTTCCTATCTTACCCAGGGTAGAAGTCCAGAGGCCATTTACTATCTTGATCCCATCTCCCTCATCTTTGACCTGTATCATTTTCAACCTTGCTGGACTCTCCCCTCCTTAGACTACCTGATGATCTAGCACTCCTTGGGGTTCACCATATTGGTTTTGGACTTAATATAGACAACTTAGCCAACTCACTGCAGGTCAGAACTCCAGAGCTCAAGTGATCCACCAGTCTTAACCTTCCTGATAGGAGGGACTATGGGTGCCCCATTATACCTGAGGAGGGAGGACATTTTATTTTATCTTTTATTTTTAATTTTTTAAGAACCCCTTTACTTTCTGTCCTAGTAATAACTATAGGACAGAAGGACAAGGGCTAGGCAAATTAGGGTTAAGTGACTTGCCCAGGATCACAAACAGATAAAAAAATATCTGAGGCCAGATTCAAATGTAGGTCTTTCTGACTCCAGGCTTGGAGCTCTTTGCACTGAGCCATTTAGCTGCCCTCCAAAGGAGAACATTTTAAGCCTTAGAACACTTAAGGGAGTTAAGTAGTGAAAATGCCCAGAACTAATGAAACCCACTCATTTCACTCCCAGATTCACTTATCCTTTGAACTATATCTCCTCACCAGTTGCCTTGTGGGTGTCTGAGTACCTTTTTCTTTTCAACTCTACTTTATGTGTTATCTTTTCCCTTTAGAGTATAAGCTCCTTGAGGTTAGAGATTGCCTTATTATGCAGTGAACATAAAATAAAAACAAAAAGAACACAAATGAATAGAATTTTGTGTAATTATAGTAACCAAGATGGGCCCCAAAGCCAATTTAACAAATGTATCTCCAACCCAAATTTTCAGAGGTGAGAGACTATGAGTATGGAATGGTCTCTATTCTATCCAATATAATTTATATATATATATATATATATA
>NC_058130.1:194953589-194985536 GCF_016433145.1 Gracilinanus agilis
TTTCTTTCTTTCTTTCTTTCTTTCTTTCTTTCTTTCTTTCTTTCTTTCTTTCTTTCTTTCTTTCTTTCTTTCTCTCTTTCTTTCTCTCTCTCTTTCTTGACAGGAAAAGTATTCTGGTAGTGATGACTTCAGGCTTCAGAATCAGAAAGAACTGTATTCAAGTCCTGACTGAAATTTACAGGTTGTGTTACTTAACTTCTTAGTAATCATAATCAAATCTCTAAGAATATAAGTTACAGATAATTTGCTGTACTGGTAAGAGGATTTCTTTACTAGGAGTTCCTGATACCAATGAAATCATAAATCCTGATGGAAATCAGATGGAAATTCTTTCATTCTTTCAAGTATTCATTAGACAGTTTCTATTTGGGGCAGCTAGGTGACTCAACAGAGGTCCAGGATTGAAGTTGAGAGGGCCTGGGTTCAAATCTGGACTCCAACACTTCCTAGTTGTGTGACCCTGGATAAGTCACTTAATCCTATTTGTCTTAGTTTTATCATCTGTCAAATTAGCTGGAGAAGGAGATGGCAAAACCCTCAATAGGGTCATCAAGAGTAAGACATGACTAAAACAACTGAACATATTTTAAAGACAAATTATTGGATTGATGGTTTGAATTATTTTATTTTTCAATATGTTATGAATAAAGTTGGTGTTATACATTAAATACTGGAATTGGAATCATTGAGGCTTGGGTTCAAATTCTACTTTGGACACTTATAGCTCTAAGTCTAGATAATTTCTCTTCACTTGTTTTCTTATCTATAAAATGGTGGCATATATCGCATCTCACAGGGTTACTGTGATGATCAAGTGAAATCATGTATGCAATTCAAATGTGATAATATATGCAAAATACCTTGCAAACCTTAAAGTAATACATAAATGTCTGCTATTATTATACAGTATATATTATGTTTGGATATAGAATGTCATACAGTGGTTTTCTAAATAAACTTTTTTAAAATATTAATCTCCTTTTAAACTATTAATTTGAGGATTTAACATATAAAACAACAATAACAAAGAATAATTATGTATCTGTCAATTTAAAGAAAAGAAGTGGGGGACAGCTGGGTGACTCAGTGGATTGAGAGTCAGACCCAGAGTTGGGAGGTTCTGGGTCCAAATCTGGCCTCAGACACTTCCTAGTTGTGTGACCCTGGGCAAGTCATTTAACCCCCATTACCTAGCTCTTACCACTCTTCTGCCTTAGAACCAATTCCCAGTATTGATTCTAAGATAGAAGGTAAGGGTTTAAAAAAAAAAAAAAGGAAGAAAAGAAGCTAATATTTTTGTATATCATTTTCTGTGGCTAATTTGAAGAGGATACCAAATTTTGCCAAGCTTTTGACATCTGAAAAGTCACTTGTAATTTTGTGAACCAGTAACAATAAGCCAAGTTAGATGCCAGCTAAATAAGGCAGCCCTTTCAGAAGTAGAATTTTGTTGGACTCACATAGATACAGCCTTTAGAAAAATTATAGGAATCTACAAGATGATGGTCTCAGATACCTCCTAGCTCTATGACCCTAGACAAGTCACTTAATCTGATTGTCTAGCCCTTGCCACTATTCTGTCTTAGAATTGATACCAAGACAGAAGGTAAGGGTTTTTAAAAAATAGAAATTTACAAAATGAATATATGAAAATTTTCAGCAGACAGCTCTTTTATCATATGAGAGGCAGCAGCATATAAAGGAAAGAATGCTGGACCTTTAGAGATTCCTGGAGTCTTGACTGTGCCATTTCTCTATATGACTTGGGTAAGTCTCAGCCTCTCTGAGCATCAGTTTATTCATCTGTTCAATTGTTTTTCAGTCACATCTGACTCTTTGTGACTCCACTTGGGGGTTTTCTTGGCAGAGATACTGGGGTGGTTTGTCATTTCTTTCTCCAGCTCATTTGACAGATGAGGAAATGGAGGCAAACAGGCTTAAATGACTTGTCAAGGATCACACAGCAAATGTCAGGCCAGATTTGAACTCGGGAAGATAAGTCTTCCTGTCTCCAGGCCTGACATTCTATCCACTGTGCCACCTGGATGCCTTATTCATCTGTAAAATGGAAGTAATATTACTTGCAAATTCCTACTTTCTAGTAATGTTATGAATACAAGCTCCTTGGGGACAGCCTGTTTTGCCTTTTTCTTTGTGTTCTCCAACTCTTAGCACAGTTCCTGGTATATATCAAGTACTTATCAATGAATACTCTGATTGATTATGAAGAAAGTTTTTTGTAAATTGTAGAGTGTGGCAAAATATGAGCTATTATTATATTTTTATAATGATTGCACTTCATTTCATAAGAACATAGGTTACATAGAAATTTTATATCATTTCCTCCTATATATTCGTTTTTATTTATTCTTTTTAGCTACTCTATGTTTACAATAATAGAAACATATATTTAGAAAGCAAAATAAAAATGGCCCAAATACATGAATAATTGAACCATGTCAAGGAATGGTAATATAACACGTGCAATTTGGATGCTTCTACCGTTAACTCAAACTCAACCTATCTAAAAGGACTCATTTTCTGCCAAAAGTGTCCCCACTTCTGAATTCTTTATTTGGTTATTGGAACTACCATTCTTAGGTTTAAAATCTATCATTCTTTGTTCCTTTTCTATTTGCACTCTATTAGTCATCATCTCATTAGTTCTTCCTTTTAAATCTCCCTTGCATCTTTTGATTTCTTTCCTTTCCCACTTGACATCATCTTAATTTTGGCCTGGATAATCTTATAGCCATATTATTGCAACAGCATCTTAACTATCTAGCTGGTTCCACTCTTTTCTTACTCCTATACATTCTGTATATCTTCTTTCCTGTTTAAAATCTTATTGCCTAAAGGAAATCAATTCATCAGATCATTGATAAGTAAGCATTTACCAAGTGCCTTCTATATACCAGGTACTAGGTTAGGGGTTGAGGATGCAAAGATAGAAATAAAATGGTTCCTGCTGTAGAGGAGCATGCTCTATAACTAGATATTTAAGACCTTCCATAATCTGACGCCAAACTATTTTTTCCGATTTTATAGCTTACTACTCTCCTATGGTAATCATCTTCTGCATTAGTCATTACGGTCTACTCATTGTCCATCAAATAAGCTTCAGCCAGCCCTACCTTTTCACCTTTGTATATGCCATACACCTTGATAAGGATATTATACTTATTATATTCCTAGTCTGTCCTTCAAAGTTCAACTCAAATTTCATCTCCTCCATAAAGACTTCTTTGACCAGAGATATAAAGCTCTATTGTCTGAAGGATTTAAACAGCCATGTAAAGAAGGGGGATTTTTAAAAATGTGTGCATCTTTGTCTTAACTCCCAGGGCAATAAAAAGTTACATGCGGTTAGGGACCATATTTTATACTTTTTAGTATTTTCTACAGTACCTAGTATAACATTTTGTGCATAATAACTGTAACTCTGCATCTCAATGAGTAACTGATATTGAATTTTTCCCCATATGTAGTATTAAACTTATAAGCCTATTTCTCATCCCAGTTACCCCTACTCCCATACAACCACACTGAATGCCCTCGTATTTTTTGTGTGACTCAAAGCCTGTCTCGACCATTTTCCTGATTCTGTAAATGGTCAGACTAAAATTACTTCCACTTTCTTTTTGTCACTTCCAAGATATTGTATATTGTGGATACAAAGTGAGGTAGTAAAATGTGGTAGATGGGATACTGGACTTTGAGTCAGGAAGTCTTAGATTAAAATCTTGTCTGAGAAACTTACTAGCTGAAAAAAAAAAGAAATTTACTAATTGTGTTACCGTGGACATGTCACGGAACTCTTCTTTGTGTCTTCATCTATAAAATGAGGAGATTGGGCTCAATTGTCTTTAATATCCCTTTCAGGTCTAAATCTATGATCCTATGAATCCTGAGATGCCAGGAAAGATTTGATTTTGGGGGTGTCTAAGCAGCCAGTGAGAGAGTATAGAAAATGATATCAGTGGTATTTGAAAATTTAGCAAGGAGGTGAGAAAAGGCAAGTTTTCTATTGTTCTATTAGTCAAAAAATGACTACAAATAACATTTGTACAGCCTACTAAACAGAGTAGCCGATGGCACAGAAATGAAAACAGATCACTACTCTTAAGGCCTAATCAATTGTATTTCTAGTGAAATTTGGCTGTTAGGCACCATATTGGCAACAGTCTGAAATCTCTTGATAAGTCCAATTCTGTGGTCAAGGTACCCCAGGACTAACTGAACTAATCATGTTTTTTTGTTCTTTTACTTCTTTTGCTTCTAATTTTGTAGACTTAGCCTAAGCCAACTTAACCCAAACCCCAGTCTAAATAATTACATTCAAACAGGCAGGGCTAAACTGATCTGGGCTAGTGATCTTAGGCAAACAATTATGAAATAAGTCAGTAAACATCTATTCTCATGGGTCCCTAATGTGGAAATCTGGCATGTTGCTAATCAGATTGTACATGCAATGAATCAAATTGTGATCTGCAGCTGGGTAGTCCATCACATGAGGTTGTTTTTTTCCCAAAAGGGCAGAATATTTCACTTAATCTCTGTAGCTGAAAATTATTTTCGAGCTATTAAGGGTGAGAAGTTAATATACAATATATTTTTTTACCTCCAGCTGAAATGTTTCCAGGCATTCTTCTCAAAATACTCCCCCTGTCCATAAGAAAAATATATTGGCTTCTCACTTCAGTGAATATCAAGATATATTGTCATTCAAGGCAAATATTGATCTTTGTTTTGTGAAGTCAATATTTCATCCTTGGGTCAACAAATTCTGATCATCATTTTAACAAAAGTTAATGAGTACAGTTTTGGGGGGCTCATGCTGAGTGGAAAACCACAAATGGCAAAATAACTGACTCAAGGCAAAACTCTTTAACATTTGAAAACCTAACCCCTACTAAGGTGTTCTGCTGAGGACTCATCTTGGCCTTGAGTTGACCTTAGATATTTGAAGGTTATGTGAGCAGAATACAGGCTCTGAAGGGTTTTGTTCAGCTGGAAAGGCTTCGAGTTCTATCCGCCTTGTGGCTAGTGTATGTCTGTTTGAGGTCTTTGTACGTCAGTGAGGAGAGGTTCATGGCACAATGGCTACAAAGTCACAAGCTTTGCAGTGATCCAGAACTCTTAAAGAACATTTGAATCTCTCTCCATCAATAGATCAATTAACAAGCGTTTATTAAGCATCTAGGGATACAAAGAAAAGGATGAAACAGTCTCTGCCCTCAAGGAACTTTCTATAAGAGGGAACAATATTTACCTATGTAAGTATAAGAAGAATATATGCAAAATAAATATGAAGTCATTTTGGAACGAAGAGTAGCTAGGTAAGACAGTGGATAGAACACTAGGTCTGGAATCAGAAGGACCTGAGTTCAAATTCAGCCTCATACTTCCTGGCTTTGTGATTCTGGCAAATCATTTAACTATTCTTTTATTTTTTTTTTATTTTAAACCCTTAACTTCTGTGTATTGACTTATAGGTGGAAGAGTGGTAAGGGTAGGCAATGGGGGTCAAGCGACTTGCCCAGGGTCACACAGCTGGGAAGTGTCTGAGGCCAGATTTGAACCTAGGACCTCCCGTCTCTAGGCCTGGCTCTCAATCCACTGAGCTACCCAGCTGCCCCCCATTTAACTATTCTTTGCCTAAGTTTCCTCAATTGTAAAATGGGGGTGGTGGTAACAGCATCTACCTCTGAGTGTTATTGTGAGGATCAAAGGAGATAATATTTGCAAAATACTTAGCACAGTTCCTGGTACATTCTAGATACTTAATCCTTATTCTCTTCTTGCTTCCCTAACAACTAGAGAAATTAGGAAAGCGATGGTGAGAAAGAAGGTGAGATTCTAAGAGATGAAAGTGGGAAAGGAGCATATTCCAGGCATGAAGAATAGCTAGGACAAAGGCTGCTTCTGTAGAGAGGAGACCCATTGCTATGACAAAGCCATAGGTCTTTGAACTAGTAACATACCCCAAATCCCAGTTCTCCATGGAATCAAATATTATGAGTTGATCATCTGAAAATTTGACATGAGAGTGAATGGATACAATGATCTGGACTTCAGTGGCACTATGGTGAGTTTATACCTTTAAAGTGAGCAAACATCTAACATCTGGACCAACAGAACCATTCATTTAAGTAAATTTAATAAGCTAAATCTGTTGTCACAGGATTTATAGATATCCAGTCGTCTTATTATAGTGAACTGAACTCACCAATCTCATTGTGATGAAGTTCACTTATAAGATTGTATGAACGGAGCTATATCTAGAAATTTTGGTTCCTGGTATAAAATATCCTCTAGGGAAAGCTGTATAAGTATTCCCTCTGAAATCTGGGCACCAGGACCATAGAAGGAGGAATCCAAGACATCTCCCTAGTTTGGAGATGTAAAGATCCCAGGGACTTCTTGACTGTGGAGGCATTGCTGGGGAGAAGGAACACATTGCCTCTGGCAGGAAGTACACCTTAGATGAAGTCATTGCAGGGAGGAAGTATACCACCTGGAGCTTCCCTATTTTAATTAGTTAGTCTTGCTAAGTACTAGGCTTTGTTGTTTCTCCCTGATAAAGGGGAACAAATGCTGTCAGCATCCTCAAAATTTTAACACTTGGGATAAAGTTCTAAATGTCTCTAGCCCAGTCATAGGTCTATATGTGAATAGGATCTTAAAGCAAATGAATGAAAAAATTGGTAGACATACTCTGCTACTAAATAAATCATCTCCTAGCCAATAAAAAGTACTTGGGTTTGAAGTCAGGGAGATGCAATCAGTCTCAGACACTTACTAGCTTTGCAACCTCAGGCAAATCACTTAACCCTTTTGCCTCAATTTCCTTATCTGTAGAATGAGGTGGAGAAGGAAATGGCAAACCACTTCAGTATCTATGCCTAGAAAACCCCAAATAGGATCAGAAAGAGTTGGAAACAATTAAAACAATTGAACAACAAGAACAAAGAGAATAAGATCTTTTAGGGAGTTTTACATGTAAGAGGGGTATGATTTATTGCTAAAGAAGTATGCTAAAAAGTAATTAAATTGTCCATACACTTTAACCCAAAGATCTTGCTTTCTAAGCATTGGATCAACAACAGAAATTTCATAGGCAATTTGACAATCATTTGTTTTGCATTTTACTGAATGTTGAGATACAAAGAAAGCCAAAATATTCATAGCAACAATTTTTTTTGGTGGCAGTAAAGAAACCAGAAACAAAATAGATGCCCATTGATTGGAGAATAACTAAACAAGTATATAAATGAAATGGAATGTTTATTATGCTATAAGAAACAATCAATATAAATACAGAGAAGCATAGGAAGACGTGATCTATTCCAAAGTAAGATAAGCAAAATAATGTGTATAGTGACTACAATAATGTAATGGAAAGAACAGTGCCTAATATACAATAGATGTCTTATTACTGTTCAGTCTGTTGTGTCTGACCCTTTGTAACTCCATCTGGGGTTTTCTTGGTGGAGATACTAGTGTGGTTTGCCATTTCCTTCTCCAGTTCATCTTACAGTTGAGGTAACTCAGACAAATGGGGTTAAGTAGCTTACCCAGGGTCATATAGCTAGTTAATGTCTGAGCCTTGAATTCAGGAAGAGTCTTTCTGACTGGGCTTGGCACTCTTAACATTTGCTCCATCTAGCTCCTCATAGAAAATGCTTAATAAATGTTATTGATTGATCGATTGATTGATTGAAATGGATTGTGTAACAATAATGACTAAGTTTGGCTTCAGAGAAGAATTATGGAAAGGTACTTTCTTTTTTTTTTTGCCAAGGTAGGGGTGATTATGGATATATAATATTAAATATATAGTTATACATGGCTAACGTGTTGTTTTTTATTAAAATGCTATTAATTAAAATATCTTTGTTACAAGAGATAGCATACTGAAGCAGGAAGGAGGGAAAGAATATATTCTGAAATGAAGGTGATATAAAAATAAAGTATGTCTATAAAAATGAGATGTTAAAAGTTTTAGAATTAATGTACTAGAATGAAAGGTAATTATTTGATGGAATCTAAGCAAGCTTTTGTTTTGTATATTATATATATATATATACATATATATATATACATATATAGCACAAAAGTAACCAGAATTTCATATTTTCTTTTTCCTTAATCTTTCTAAAATGTGAATATCACTATTTTGCATGAAAACAACAGACATATATCACTACAGTAGAATCTATAATATCTGTATTGTTTGGTGCTGGACGCCATCATGGCTGTGAGGTTAGCATGGCTACTCACAAGCTCTGACAATCCAGCACAGCAGGTTGTCAGGAGGATGGAAATTCCACACTCAGTTTACCCCATGTGATTCTTTTTACAGTGACATTCACTTGCATTGAAATTATTGCAATAAATATCCTTATCCAGCTCAAAGGAGACACAGAAAAACAATACGGGTTCATGGCAAGAACAATCACAGCCACAGACTACCCATTATCTAAAAATAAACCCCTGTACAACCCCCTAGATTATAGAAATTTCCCCTAGAATCAGCCTAGCAAAAATCCAGCAATTAGTGAGTTAATGCAAGTTTCCAAAGTTCCCAGCAAGAAAATACCTGGCCTGAGTTTGTTCCCAAACTCCTACAGACCATAGAAACAGTGAAACACAAGGAAATTAAGGCAATGACAAACTAGTGCAGAATCACCCTACCAGAACTGTATTCTTAGTGATCCTATAACAGAAAAAACACCATGGGAACAGAACATTGGACCAGACTGATATTATTGTATCTTATTGGATGTAATCAACTACCATAACTATCTCCTTGATTGATGATGGGAATGAATGGTATAATGTAACTATATAAATAATATAATTAGTTAAAATATAATTAAATATTATGCTTAACTTAACTGATGTACTTGTACCTTACACATGGCTGAAAAGAATAAGTTCAAACTAAGCCAGCCCATAATGAATAATTTTTGACAAGCTTGCTTCTTTGTTTAACCACAGTAAGATATTTGGTAAATGTCAATCTTATGATGTTTCAAAAGCTAATATGTGATTTTGAATGTATGGCAAGAAAAAAAAACCTGTATGAGATCATAAAGAAAAGAGGGTACAAAAATTAAAATCAGCTGATGGCACTTCAGATCAGCCACTGCAAACCTACTGGGTCTCTGGCTCTTCTCACTCCATTTTCGCTCAATTGTCCCACCCCCAAGGGGAACTGGACTGCTGGTAACCCCCCAGCAGTTTGGGATAAGAGTAATCTGGAGATATGAAAATCCAGATAATATGGATTTTTTTTCTAACTCCTTTTTACTCATAAAGAGGTACTATAGGACTGAAGAAGGGGAATTATACTGATTGCCATGAAGGGGGAAAATTGCACTGCAATTCCTGTTAAAATTATAGAATATTATTTAAAATATGGCTAGTGAATAGGTAAAAAAAGAAGCATCAATCAACAAGTCAGCATAACTTCATCCAAAATAGGCTGTGTCAAAAAGTCTTTATTTCCTGTGTCAAAAGAATTGTTGTAGATATATTTCTTTTTTTTTTTTGTCCAGACCTATGATTTCTTCAGAATAGAGAACTACACATGTACAAATAAGTTAATATATTTAAGTGTTTTACAAACCTTAAGATGTGATATAAATTGTTATTATTATCTTCAGGGACAAGATTCCATATAAAATGGTAACTGCCTTGCAACTTGGAACCTTAAAAAGTCATCTACTAGATTGGGAATTTAAATATGACATTCTCTCTCAGAAGTGGCAACAGTAGTTGAAGTGATCCCAGTAATTCCCTCCCAACACTGACATTCTCTCTGGTTCTGACTTTAACTTCTATCCTGAGCAAGTAAATTATTTTTGGGGATATTGTGTGCCACACATTGTGCTAAATGGTGGGAAAACAAAACAAAAATTTTAAAAAAGCCACACAAAAAGAAAAATAAAACCACCCTCCATCCCATAACTCTTCTTTATAAAAAATGTTTTATTTGTTTGTTCCATTAAAATACCCAATTAATTTTATCCTTCCTTCCCCTCCCCCCATTAAAGAAGGCATCATTTGACAAAAGATATGTGTATATATAAAACTATATCTTACTTATTTCCATTTATCAATTCTTTTTCTGGAGGTAAACATATACAAGTCATTTTTCAAGCAATATTTCTGTTGCTTGTGAAGAGTGAATCAAACTTTCTTTGTCTATCAATCAGCACCTCTTGAATTAATCAATCAAAACTTTAAGCATACCTACTTAACACTAAGTAAGAGAGTTTGCAAGTCACTTGCTAAAGTGGGTGACAACTCCAGAGGCCAGTGCCCTGCCCCTGGGCACTGCTAAGCAAATTGAAAGATTGCAATTGGTTCCTGTAAAGTAGAGGAAGGGACTGGAAGTGATGTGGAAAAAGGACTATAAAAAGTCTCAAACTTCCTGTCCAGGAGGACTTTGGCTTTTGAGTCTTCATCTTCGGGCCTTCGACTTCAACTTGGACTTTGGCTTCTCTTTTGTATCTTGGCTTTTGGACTGCTTCTTTGGAGAACTTCTCCTAGGGACTTTGGAGACTCTGTGTCCAGGAGCTCGGTGAGTAGCTGGCCTTCCTTGCCTGGCTTCTGGAGAGACTGGTTCCAGAGAGGCCTTCCTTTCTTGGAGGAGGCTGCACTGGTGGAACCCTTGCATAAGACACCACTGGGTCCTCTGGCTGAGGGTTAACAAGCCCTGCCGGAGCTGAGTCAGACCCCGGAGCAACACTTAGGGTGAAAAGCTAGGCATTTTATCTACCCTCTTCTTATATTTTTCCACTTTCACTCTTTCCACCTCTTTGTAAATAAAGCTACTAAAAGTCATTTTTGACTTAAGCTATAATATATTTTTAAATTGGCAACCACAATATTACTTTAGAACTTTCATATTAGTATAAAAACCTAAATTTTAATATTCTTACATGCTGAATATAATGTTCTCTTTGTTCTGCTTGTTTCACTTCACAGTTTCACGAAGGACTTTCCATGTTTTCCCAAAATTAACTTGTTCATCATTTCTTACAGCACAGTAATAATCTATCATAATCATACACCAAAACTCGTTTAGCCATTCCCCAATTGATGGAAACAGTAGCTATCCTTAAGGAGCTCATAGCATAATGGGGGAGACACAATGCAAGTATGAAGGCCAAAGCAGATTCAGAGTGCAAGGATATGTCTTCTGTGAGTGTCTTGTTTTACTAATACATACATACATATAATTACATACTATATACCAACAAGATATATATACAGAATAAATTGGAGATAATCATCAGAGGCACATCATAGTATAAATGGAGACCAGAAAAGACTTCTTATAGAAGGTAGATTTTAGCTGAGTCTTGAAGGAAGCCAGCTAGCTATTCTCCCTTAACTGGTAAATCCAATCATTTGCCAAATCTTGCCATTTCTATCTCACCAACATCTCCTCTATACTCTCCCTTTTCTCTATTCACACACTAACTACACTAGTTCAAGACCTTTTCATTTTTCACCTGGACTCCAACAACCTCCTAAATGTTCTTTTGCTTTGAGTCTTTTTGCACTCCAAGTCCTCTACTACACAACTGATAAAATAATTTTCCTAAAGTGTAAATGTGACCATATCACCTCTCTACTTAATAACTCTAGTGCTCCCTATTATTTTTAGGATCAAATATCAAGGGGACCCTGTGGACCCACAAGTCCTTAGAGAGGGGTAGGGGAGAGAAAGCAATTATCTAGAAGATATGATGAAGAAAGTTTGATAAAATACTTTCAGGCATAAATGACATTCCCTAACCCACTTGATATTTGTTGTTTCCCTATAAATTCTTGTCCTGCTGACATTTTTGTACCTACCACAAAATGATGAGAAATAAAATTGCTTAGACTCTGCAAAAACAACCCAAAAACCCCCACTCCACTGTTTGGCACTTAAATCTCTTTATAACCTGGCCCTCTCCCTAAGCTTCCTGTCTTTTAACATATTGATATCCTTCATGCTGTGGTCCATCCATTTTGGCTTACTTGCTACTATTCAAACATGGCACACTCTCTTGTTTTTCTTTACTTTTGCACTGGCTGGTCTAATGTGCTCTCTCCTTCCCTTCACCTAAATGTCCTTGTTGATTGATTAATTATTCTCTTTTTGTAGAAAAGATAGAGAAATATGGACTAATTGATAATAGAATCAGGTGGATTTAGAAATAGGTACATGGCCAAATGCAAAGAGTAGTCGCTTAAGATTCAGTGTCAACTTGGAAGAAATTCCCTTTTAGAGTGCCCTTTTGGTGTGCTGTTTAATATTTTTTATCAGTGACTCAGATAAAGGCCAAAGTAGATTCAGAATGCAAGGATATGTCTTTCTGCTTGTCTTGTTCTACTAATATATGTGTATATTTTTGTTCTACATATACATAGATGCTATATTTCATGCATATGGCTATATATACATACACACATATCTATGTGTATATATGTACATATATGAATACACACCCATACACACACACACACACACACACACACACATATATATAAAATAGGGTACTTTTAACATCAGGGAAGAAGGTGATGGCCTACCATGGGGCCACTGAAGCATTACTTATAGTCTAGCGCCTGCAAGGGGGGCGGCAATTGATTGTCTTCTATTTTTAGAAAAACTTTCTGTGATAAGCTGCTATTGTTATTTGAAACTAGCTCCCATCATTTTGCAGCTGCAGGGTCAAGGAATGTAGGGTTACAAGGCAGAGTTGGAAGGGATCTCCATCATAGCCAATCCTCTTGTTTGCTTTTGTTCATTCGGAGTTCCTGGGTTCTTTTCTTCTTTACTCATGAAAATTATCTTTGTCCCAAGCTGATGTCTCTTGCCTGGAGCCCAGAGGATTGGTTTATATGTGTTTCCACTCAGTATAAATCTTGTTGCCTATGCCTATTTTGGTAAATAGTTTGAGAATTAGAGGAAAATAGACACTGAAAGGAAATAAACTTGGATGAGAGCTACACAAGTGACTACATGTGATAATGGTAGTACTTTGATTATAAAATTACAGCCCTGGGAGGAAATTTAACCAGGAGTCTGTGAAAGTTGTTATTATTTTTTTTACATTGTGATAACTATATTTCAATAGAATTGGTTTTGTTTGCAATCCTATTTATCTTTATTTTATTCATATAAAATCTTTATTCTGATTAGTCGATCAGTCAATAAGCATCTATTAAGTGTCTACTATGTGCCAGGCACACTGCTAAGTACTGAGGTCAAAAGGCTATACCAGACTTCCAGAGGGAGTAAAAACAGTTAAGAACCTCTGATTTAGTTTAATCTCCTATTTATAAAGATTAGGAAACTGAGGCTCAGAGAGCTTAAGATCACACAGTTAGTAAATAGTGAAGTCAGATTAAAAGCCATAAGCGCTGACTCTTAATCTAATATTCTTCCTACTCTTCTACACTGTATTCTCTGTGTCTGCTGTCAACTGTCTCAAACTATTTTAAAAAGTTTCTTATTCTGAGAATCAGCTATAGATACTGTATTTATTTGCTGCATGAATAAAATTTCCACAGCGAATGCAGATGACATCTGCGCTCATCTTTGGAGCTTCTGCCCTGGGGTCCAGCACAGTTGATTATGGACTGAGTTCAAATTAGCCCACTTCTCTCCCTGTAGCCATTGGCTGGTCCCAGGCATCAGACTTCATCTCTACATCCCATCCAGCTATCTTGCCATCTGTTTGCCATCATAGGCATAACCTCCGTATCATTGTGCCCCTCTCTACCTTCCTTTTCACCTCCTGCTGGAGGCACAAAGCCATCCACAGTAGCATTATTTCTGGAAGGGGTATGACTGTCCTTGCCACCACTATGATTCCCCAGATCAAAATTCTCTTCCCTTGGCCGCTGCCCCTCTGTGTTGTCTTCTTCTCTTAGAAGGTAAACTCCTTGAGGGAAGGGATGGCCTCTTTTTTTATATTTGTACCTTCAGTACTTAGCAAAGTGCCGGACACATAGGAAGCATTCGATAAATGCTTTTTCATCCATTTATTCACTCATTTGCTCCTTTACTCATTCATTTCTTTTCTATAAGGAATGTAGCTGTGCAGAAGATGAAAGAGATCTGGGTCCTTCAGTGTGGTCTTTGCAGGGAGCCACAGAGCTGCCTTGAGTATCTGTGTCAAGCTCATTCATAATTTAATAGGATTTAGGATGGGATACAGATCTAGGATCAAGTCTAGAGTATGAGGAGGCCATTTGGGATTTTCTTTAACATTTTGCTTGGGTCTTGAAATGTAAACATTTTACTAGCTGGAGCCCTTTTTCTCTACTACTCCATTAATTCATTTCTGCCTTGGAGGTGACTCAACTCTTCACACCAATCCAATTACTTAAAATACTATCTCTGGAATGGAGTTGGAGAGAAGAATCATTGGGAAGAATTTGTCTATTTAAAATCTAAGCAGAGACTTTAGCAAATATTGATTAAACTCTCATTATATACTAGCTGTTGTGGTAGATATTCCTTATTCTCAAGGAGTTTGCATACCAAGTGAGAAGGGAATTCATAAAGATATGAAAATAGAATTAGATTTTATAGAACTGGAAAGGACACTAGAAATAATCTATCCTAACCTTTTGTATTAGAGGATAATGAGACCAGAGGATATTGTCTTTATTTTTTTTTAACATTTATTAATAATCATTTTTAACATGGTTACATGTTTCATGCTCCTACTTTCCCCTTCACCCCCCGCACTCCCCTTACCCATGGCCGACGCACATTTCCACTGGTTTTGTCACGTGTCCTTGATCAAGACCAATTTCCCCATTGTTGGTGGTTGCATTGGTGTGGTAGTTTTGAGTCCACACCCTCAATCATGTCCGCCCCGACCCATGCGTTCAAGCAGTTGCTTTTCTTATATGTTTCCTCTCCTGCAGTCCTTCCTCTGAATGTGGGTAACATTCTTTACCATAAATCCCTCAGAATTGTCCTGGGTCATTGCATTGCTGCTGGTACAGAAGCCCATTACATTCAATTTTACCACAGTATATCAGTCTCTGTGTACAATGTTCTTCTGGCTCTGCTCCTTTCGCTCTGCATCCGTTCCCGGAGGTCTCTCCAGTTCGCCTGGAACTCCTCCAGTTTATTATTCCTTTTAGCACAATAGTATTCCATCACCCGCATATACCACAGTTTGTTCAGCCATTCCCCAATTGAAGGACATACCCTCCTTTTCCAGTTTTTTGCCACCACAAAAAGCGCAGCTATAAATATTTTTGTACATGTCTGTTTATCTATGGTCTCTTTGGGGTACAAACCCAACAATGGTATGGCTGGGTCAAAGGGCAGGCATTCTTTTATAGCCCTTTGAGCATGATTCCAAATTGCCAGCCAGAATGGCTGGATCAGTTCACAACTCCACCAGCAATGCATTAATGTCCCAATTTTGCCACATCCCCTCCAACATTGTCTTTATTTTTTAAAATTATTTTTAGTTCATTAAATGTTTTCAATTTACATGTAAATTTTTTAACAATTATTTTTTAAGCTTTTGAGATCCGTATTCTCTCACTTTCTTCTTCCCTCCTTGAGAAGGTAAACACTTCAATTTCAATTATACATATGAAATCATATGTCCAAATTTACTATGTTGCAAAAGAAAATACAAACAAAATAAAATAATAAAAATAAAGAAAATTAAATAAAGTATGTTTCAGTATGCATTCAGAGTTCATCAGTTCTCTCTCTTAGAGTTGAATAGCATTTTTTATCATATTAGAATAGCTAAGTCTTTTACAGTTGATTATCTTTATGAAATTGCTTTTAACTGTGTACAATGTTCTGGTAATGTCCACTTTACTTTACGTCAGTTCATATAAGTCTTCACAGGTTTTTCTGAAACCATTCTGCTCATCATTTTTTATAACCATATTATGCCACAATCATATGCCACAATTTGTTCAGCTATTCCTCAGTTGAAAAGGCATTCCCTTGATTTCTAGTTTTTTGTTGCCACAAAAAGAACTGCTATAAATATTTTTGTACAAGTAAGCCCTTTCACCTTTTCTTTGATCTCTTTCAGATACTGACCCATATTGCTAGGTCAAAGGTTGTGCAGTTTTATAGCCCTTTGGCTAGAGTTCCAAATTATTCTCCAGAATGGAATTTGTATCCCAATTTTCCCATATGCCTCCAGTATTTGTCCTTTTCCTTTTCTAACATTTTAGCCAGTCTGATAGGTGAGAGGTAGGAGTTTTACTTTGCACTTCTCTAATCAATAGTGATTTAGAGCATTTTTTTAAATGAAACTATTGATAGCTTTGTTTGCTTTTTCTGAAAATTACCTGTTCATACCCTTTGACCATTTATCATTTGGGGTACTGGCTCTTATTTTCATAAACTTAGCTCAGTTACCTATTTGAGAAAGATGGCCTTTATCAGAGAAACTTGTTGCAAAGCTTTGAAAGACATTGGAAAGGTATTGTTCATCCTTCATTTTCAAAGAGGACCAATGATATCATGGTGGGATATCTTTACTTGTGCATGAAGTGGATTTAAGTGAGGCAGAATTGCACACAATTGTCAGCCTTACTCTCTTTTACAGAGTAATCTAAGTCTACTGGCAAGACAAAAGTCAGGATGACCAGCAATAGCCTGGGATGCAATGGCTGACGTTGGTATTGTTGATGTCTGACCAAGATCTAGGGACCTCATAATATCTACTATAGGTGAATGAGCAGCTCTGAAAATGGCTGGGCAAGCCCTCACACCAGAGGTGCTAATCCTCCCTGGATGCCCCATACACTCCAGTAGAATATAAGCTCCTTGCGGACAGGACTGTCTCATTTGTCTTTATATTCCCAATGCCTGGCAAATAGTGGAGTCTTAAATACCTGGTTAGTTCAACTGAATAAAAATATCCTCTAAAGAATAATGGGTTTAAAAAAATATTTATTTGATGGCTCTGAATATAAACTTACATTCCTGAGAGTTATGATGTTTAAAATGTTGAGTAAATCCATACTGATGTAAGACACTAGGTTTTCCTATCAAATAAGAAAGTGAGATGAATAGAACAGAGTTGAGCGAAAGAAAAATATTAAATACAAGCATAGCAGATGGAATTTTTCTCATATTGACCTCAATAACAGAGAAAGCACATGCTAGCCAGATTTTATTGTTTAGATACTGTTGATTAGATACTGGTTCTTTGCGAAATGAAAACCAGAGTGACAAGGTCCCTTCCCTGAGGAGCTTAACAGTTCAAATTAGACATAAGCACAGCTGAACAAGAGGAGACACTGCCTAACAGTAGGACCCATAATTGAGCCAATGTGATAGGAGAGGTCAGACCTAGAACTATATATTGAAAAAGTCTGAAAGGAAACATCTGAAATAAGAGATTTCTGAGTAAGAAAAGGCTTGAGGGAAGATAGCTGCCCAGCATCTCAACCCATAGGCTGATAGGAGGAAACACCAAATGTGGGACAAAGGAAGAGAGCAATGAGAAAGAGATGAAAATGAAGTTTTTTTGTTTGTTTGTTTGTTTTTACAGGATGTTAGGCCTGGAATCTTATAGATGATGATTTATAGCTCTACCTCTTAGGAAAATCCTAACAGTCAGACTCTCAAGAACTCTCAAACTCTCAGAGCCCAGGGTCTGCCCTGAGTCACAATTCTTCCCTGAAAGTCATCTAGCAGAGGTTATGTGACCATTTTTTGGATATGTTATAGAAGCATTTCCTTTCAGGAATGGATTGGACTAGATCATTGCTGAGGTCTCTTCTTACTCTCAGATTATGTGATCTCTTCTACTCCTCATTTCCCTGCCAGTTTAATTCAACAAACAAATTGAGAGCCTTCTATGCTCAAGGCACTGGGCTGGGTGTAGGATATCCAAAGAAAGACTGGATATTGTTGTGAGGGTTATTTAGCAATTAATTTAGTATTAGTCTTGGACCTAGCAGGAAGGGCTGGAGGATTCCAAGATGGAATGAAGGAGCAGGAAGTGGGGCTTGTGCTCTGAGAGAGACTCCATTAGTGGTTGGGACATAACCATTGCCAACCCTGGGAGATCTCAGAGTTAGGGAAAAACTGCATCCAGATTCCCTGGGATCCTGAGAGGTGGAGGCTTTCAGCAAGTGGACATCAGACCTGCAGAGCAGCACCAAGTGGGGAAGTGGTTTGTGATCTGGTGGACAGCGTTGCAAACTCACTCTCCCTACCAGGGTACCTTGGATCACCTGGCAGAGTTGGCTCTTGGTATCCTGTGACCATCCTTGGATTACCGTGAGACCCCAATTGGCCCTTTAGATGAGCTGACCAAACCTGGCTGGAACCAGATTTGGAGGAGCTTTCCCTGTGACTTCAATACTGCTTCCTTTGGGCCCTGCTTGGCTTAGGTCAATAGAATAGTGTAGTCAAGTCCTTCCCTTGCCCCTGTGGTTTGCCCGTAGGTTTCAAGTATAGAATCCCTTATTCCCATCCTTTTATTTCCCTCAATTAAACTGGTATAAACGTTTACCTTTTTACCTGCTGGTTCCATAGCCTAGGAGAGCTGACTGACTGTTGGCCCAACTGCCATTCCTGTGACAGTTAAAAGCTTGTCAGTAAACCCTGGTCTCCCTATCCTGGTTGGTCCTGTCTCTCCTTCAACCCAGTGTGAACCCACAAACCATTTAGGTTACATTTTAATAATAATAATAACATCCCTGGTGCCCCACCATTACAATATACACCTTTCTCCCAAAAAATTTATAGTCTAATAGGAGGTTTAAAAAATGTACACAGGTAACTCTGATATCAGGAAATGAAAAGAAATGTATAAAAAAGAAAGATTTAAGGAGAATGCTTTGATAACTCTAAAAATGGAGAGATCACTTTACATAGCATTCATTCAGTTATTCAGTAGTGTTTTACTCTTGGTGACCCCATTTGGGGTTTTCTTGGGAACACTAGAATAGTTTGCCAATTCCTTCTCTAGCTCATTTTACAGATGAGTAAACTGAAGAAAACAAGATAAAGTGACTTAACCAGGATCACATATCTAGTAAGTGTCAGAGGCCAGATTTTAACTCAGGGAGATGAATCTTCCTAACTGCAGGTCGAGATTTCTATTCTGTTCCACTTAGCAGCCCTTTACACTGTTTAGATACTTGGTAAATTCTGGATGATTTTATTTGAGTTGTTTTGTCCTTCAGTCGTGAAAGAAGCCTTTAGAATTGTGGTTCTTAATCTTTTTTGGTATTATGGACCCCTTTGGCAATATGATGAAGCATATGAATCTTTTCTAAGAATAATGTTTTTAAGTGCATAAAATAAAATACATAGAATTACAAAAGAAACCATTTATACTGAAATAAACTCTAAAACATTTTTTTTAAAAACCTACCAAGTTCCCTGACCTGCGCAAAGATTTATATGATGTCTAGACCTCAGATTGGAAGGTACCTCAGAATCGTCTAGTCTAAGTTCCTCATTTTATTGCTGAGAAATCAGGGGATTTAAGGGACTTGAACCAAGTCATACAGATAATAAAGAAGAATTGAAGAATTTGAACTGAGGTCCTCCTCTTTCAGAGTTTCTGCTTTTTCTGCTACCAAAGACTTTTTAAGTTACACATTTGATCATGTCATTCCTTTCAATCTCTTTTTTCTTGAATTTATGGCCAAGGTATGAGAGATACAATGACAAATGCTTCATCCTTCTAGTGTTCAGACTAGAGTATCTCTGATCTGATGAAAAGATGGAAAAATATCTGATGAGGGTAAAAGGAAAATTATTCTATCTACTGTGATAATATAATGTGGTAACTACTGTATTTCCACACACTGTCTAGTTAAGACAGGAAAGGTATGTATTTCCCTTTCTCCCCTCTATTCCCCTGCTATCCTGTGTTTTGTTTTTTAATATTCTCAATAGCCAGAGAGCCAGAGCACACATCAAAGTATGTCCTTCTCAACAGGACCTTGACTCATTTCTCATGATCCTACTTTCACAAAATCACAGAATGTCAGACTTGGAGAGGTCCAAATACCATCAAGTCCAACCCATATCTAAACATGATGTACTGTTGATGGAGCTGTGAATGGGTACAACCATTTTGGAAAGCAATTTGGAATTATATACGAAAAGTTACTTAACAGCATATGCCCTTTGATCCAACTATACCACTTCTAGATCTATACCCAAAATGGATTAAAGAAATAGAAAAGAATTTTTATATATACAAAGATATTTATAGTAGATTTTTATGGTAATAAAAAAATGGAAACTAAGAGGATATTCAGTAATTGAATAATAGCTAAATTGTAACATATGAATTTGATGGAATACTATTGTGCTATAAGAAATTATAAAAAGGATGATTATAAAAACACGTGAAAAGGCATAAATTGATGCAAAATAAAATAAGCAGAATCGAAATGACAATTTATACAAGCACAACTATGCAGTAAAGACAAATAACTTTGAAAGCTATATTATAAGAACTGTGATCTAATAAAGGGTAGAAAGTGAAGTGTCCTTCCCAGAACCTCCTTTAAGGATGGTTCCCAGACCAGCCATCTTATATCTCTTCATTTCCCATGTAGCTGCACTTCTCTGGACTTCATCATTCCTTGGAAACAACCTCACCTTTCAGAATACTTCAGCCCAGGACAGCTAACATAGCTCAATGAATAGAGTCAGGCCTGGAGACAGACAGTCCTGGATTCAAATTTGGCCTCAGATACTTTCTATCTGTGTGATCTGGGCAAGTCACTTAACCCCAATTGCCTAGTCCTTACTATTCTTCTGCCTTGGAGCCTATGTTTAGTATCCATTCTAAGACAGAAGATAAAGGTGAGAGAGATATTACTTTAGCCCTAGATCTCACTCCTTATTACCTTTTGTCCCTTAGACCTTTCTCTGATTTTATATCTCCTTTGCATATATTGCTTGCTTTTGGTTTTATTTTATTTATTTTATTAAAAAAAAAAAACCCTTAAAAAGTATCTGAGACCAGATCTGAACCTAGGATCTACTTTCTCCAGGCTTGGTTCTCTATCCATTAAGCCACTTAGCTGCCCTTGACTTTATGTGCATAATTTCTGTTTTGAAGTGGTTAGAGAGGTCATGAAGGTAAAAGAAAATATCTAGTCTTCCATATTGTTGCTTATGTGACCAGGAACTCAGCTAAGATATGAATATATTTTATAAGGAATTTCTCTCTCTCTCTCTCTCTCTCTCTCTCTCTCTCTCTCTCTCTCCTTGGTTNAGACAGAAGATAAAGGTGAGAGAGATATTACTTTAGCCCTAGATCTCACTCCTTATTACCTTTTGTCCCTTAGACCTTTCTCTGATTTTATATCTCCTTTGCATATATTGCTTGCTTTTGGTTTTATTTTATTTATTTTATTAAAAAAAAAAAACCCTTAAAAAGTATCTGAGACCAGATCTGAACCTAGGATCTACTTTCTCCAGGCTTGGTTCTCTATCCATTAAGCCACTTAGCTGCCCTTGACTTTATGTGCATAATTTCTGTTTTGAAGTGGTTAGAGAGGTCATGAAGGTAAAAGAAAATATCTAGTCTTCCATATTGTTGCTTATGTGACCAGGAACTCAGCTAAGATATGAATATATTTTATAAGGAATTTCTCTCTCTCTCTCTCTCTCTCTCTCTCTCTCTCTCTCTCTCTCTCTCTCTCTCTCTCTCTCTTTTTCTCCCCACTTGGGTGGAAATGGGAGAAAGAACATAGATTCATATTAATTTTTTAAGAATATTTTTAAAAAAGAAGTGAGAGAGTCTACGGAGGTGGAGTGTTGCAAGATCACTTCACTTCACTGTGTTATTAGTTTTGCTTGTTATACTTTGTTATAAGAGAGCTCTCTCTCTGGGTAGGGATAATCTGGGAATGTTTGTAATGTAAAGACAAAACAAAACAAAAACAATAAAAAAAATCTCATGAAGCTTACTTCCTAATATAGGGAAATAAGGTACCTCGTTGCTCAAGTTTGTTAGGAGATTGAGTTTTTTGAACTCTTGGCTATTAGTAGGTTGTCTTTGCCCCTTGAATCCTAATGTCCTACGCTTCTGATACTTGGATAAGCCTTTTGTCTCTGGCCTTTCTTTGCTGGCTGCCTGACACCAGTGTTCTCTTAACAGATCCTATTGCTTTAAATGGCCCATTTTTTTTTATCTTCTGGACCTTCCTTGACTGAGTCATTCCTTGGTGCAGATAGTTCTACTCTACCTAATTAACCCTTTGGTTTTGGAATATGTGCTATGAAGTGCTGTTGGTTACAGACTTTGACTGGCTCTACCCCTCTCCTCCTTCCTTGGTGATACAAAACATGTCTCAAGTTAAGCTGGCTCAGAGACCCAGGACTCCAGTGTCCAAACCAAAAAGGCCACCAAGGTACCTTTGAGTTATAGACCCAAGGGTCTATCTTTTTCTTCTTTTTTTTAAATTTTATTTTTATTATCATGCAAAACATACTTCCATATTGGTCACTGTTGTAAGAGCACACTCATACAAAATCAAAATCCCAAAATAAAACTGTAAATACACTGATGTAAAAGATGGTATACATAATCTGCATCCATCCAACTCCAACAGTTCTTTCTGTGGAAGTGGAGAGCATTCCCCAGCATAAGTTTTTAAAATTTGTGCCAGATCATTGCATTGAAGAGTCTGTCTTCTAATGGACCTCAGAGAGATTTCCTGCTAAATCCAGCTTCCCCTTTCCCTTCTCCCCAGCTGACCCCAAAATTCTTGGTTTGTCAGTATAAAAATTATAGTTATTACAGTCATTTATGTGGACTGCTTACCATTTATGCCTAATTATCAGGCAGAAAAATAATGATTATGCATATCATTTAATGTGGGTCAGGTCAACTTTGTTGTAAGCTTTACTTGATTACAACTGTCCAGGTGCAGAATCTTGAGACAAAAGGGGTTCAAGCTTGTGTACCCTCTCAGAATAAAAAGTTATGTAGTCAGAGAAACACCGAAATGCCTGTCTGCTCGCTTGCCCCTTCTCTCAGTACTAACTTTGCTTCATTTCCCATGCACTCCCTCCTTCCTCATCATTTGCCCTGCACTGATTGGCTTCCTTCCTGAATGAATAACTTTGACATCTGATAACTACCCCTTTGCTCTCCAGGAATACATATCACCCATCCATTTGATTATATCCTGAAGGAACTATGCTTTGAACTTTGGTATCTGCCTGCATACCCATATAGGTTGCCTATTTGATTATCCCAATCAATATACTCTTAGACACTAAATTAGTTTCTTATTAACTTCACACTGCAGAGTAACCGTGTCCTGAACCTGCCTCTACCCTCTGTGATCCAGGATCTGGCAACACTAAATGGTTCATGGAATCTCAGGATTTATAAGTGGTTCCTCATTATTGTGTGGTCATCTATCTACAACTTAAAAACTAATGAGGGAACAGTAGTCAAGAATACTGTTTGGGAATCGAGAAAGGAATGGCTTGGAGAATTCAGAATCTGAATAGTCTTCAGAGTAACAACGAACAATATGATTCCATTGTGGCCTCAGGTTTGGAGATATTTAGGAAGCAGAATAAGGTGTGTCCAGGTCCACACTCTAGAAATGAGAGCCAGAGGACAGAAAATTTCCAACCTACTCCTTGTTTAACATCATCCAACATCGGGGAGTGACTGAGGCAGAGGGGGTGGGGAAAAGAGTGTCAGCACCTTTTGGACCTGCTGAAGTCTCCTTATATTGAGATGAGTCTTTTCTTGCATGCTGTGCACTAAAATTAATCTGGCTTCTGCCTGCCATGTGCTGACATAGATTGTTACTTGAGAGTTATTTAAGGCACAGCATTTACCCTCCACAATTAGACTTTTCACTGCTCTCCCATTATCAGATCAAACAAAGTGATGCCCTGTTCCCATCTTTGAAAGCTGTTCACAGATTCCAGTTAGCCATAATATGCCCATTCTTCTGCCAAAATACTCCCAGGCAATAGGACATTTTTATAGCTTAACACTATGTATCCAGCACACTCTTATGCCTCATTAGAAAATATGCACAAAATAAAAAATACTCTCATATAATTTCAATAAAAGATAAATGTTTTTCAATATCATATGCTTGATTAAGACAATCTGATTTCATTTTCATCCCATTATCATGTCTAGAGGCAACATAGGATTAGATGTAAAAGGATCCTTGGGTATCATCTAATCCATGCAACTTGTTTCTATAGATGAGGCAAGTAAGGTCCATAGAAATGAAATGACTTAAAGTCATTCAGATAACAGGCCACCACAACTTGGACTCAGATCCTCTGACTCTAAAACTAATGTCCTTTCCACTGAACCAGAGGTTCTTAACTTTTTATGGGATCATAGACCGATATGGTATCCACTTCTCAGAATTATATTATTAAATACAAAAAGTTATAACTAGAATTTACATAACACTTCAAGGTTTGCAAAACACATTGCATATTTGGGTCTCATAATAACCCTGTAATGTAGATATTATTATTATACCATCTTACAGAGGGAGAAATTGAGGCTGATAAAGTTTAAGTGATTTGCCTAGGACCACAGAGCTAGTGATTATGACTTTCAAGTAGTCCAATAATTCTTAAATTGTCTCTTCTGACTCTATTTTCTAGGTCAGTTGTTTTTTCAATGAGATATTTCATATTTTCTCCTATTTTTTCATTGTTTTGATTTTGTTTTATTGTTTCTTGATGTCTCATGAAGTCATTAGCTTCTATTTGTCCAATTCTAAAGGATGAATTTCTTTCATGATCTTTTAATCCTCCTTTTCCATTTGATCCATTCTATTTTTCATGTAACTCTTTTCTTCATTGAATTTTTTTGCCCCTTTTTCTAGTTGACCAATCTTGCTTTTTAAGCTGTTATTTTCTTTTTGCATTACTTTCATTTCCTTTTCCAATTTTTCTTCTACCTGTCTTATTTGATTTTTTAATTCCTTTTTAAGTTCTTCTAGCTCCTAAGACCAGTTCCCATTTTTCTTAGAAATTTTGTATGTGGTTGCTTGGATCTCACTATTCCCTCTTTCTCTGTGCCTTGCTCTATCTCTATAGAAATTTTCTTTGGATAGGTGTTTCTTGTGCTGCTTGTTCATTTTCCCAACCATTTTTTTGCCTTTGGATTAAGAATTCTAAAAACTGATGAGTCTGTCTCCTTTGTTGATGGCTTCCAGGACTCCACACTGCATGTTATTTTGCCCTGGGGCTAAGGAATTCACCATAACACAGGCTTGAAAGAGTCAAGAGCTATAGGCTTCTGGGCTTCACTGTGGGCTCTTGCCAGGGCCTGCAACTTCAAGGGGTGGTTCTGGGGTCTGGGGTGCTCATTTATTGGCGTGGGCAAGGTCCTGGGATCCCAAAATTGGCCTATACACAGGCTTGGAACCTGGAGCTGTAGGTGGGGTGGGTGGTGGTTGGTCAGCAATCCTCTGTGTGTAGTTTTGCTTCCAGTTCCCCCTATATCCTGTGAAAATAGACTCTTTCTGCCTACCTTTCAAGTTGTATTCAGCAGGAGAGCCCCTCACTCAGTCTTTTTGTTACTTTTTTGACTCTTGTCATTTTGAGGTGCTTTTTAAAGATTGGTTTGGAAGGATTGTCAGAGTGGTTTCAACTTTTGCTGCTACTAAACCACAATCTTCACTCTGCCCCCCAAAGTATTTTTTAAAAGTCCATAGACCCTTGGTTAAAAACACTTGCTCTATACCAAATTGCCTATTTTCTCTTTTAAAATATTTATGCTGATAACTATTGTTTTATATAGCATTGTTTTTATATCACATTCATTTAAAAATCTCTCTCCCTTCACAAATACTTTTTAAAATAAAGGTTAAAAAAGTATTTCATCAAAACCAATAGTCTGACATTGAATGCAATATTCTAATCTATACCTATAGTTTTCTACCTTTGCAAAAAAAGTATAATTTCCATCTCTTCTTCAAGATTAAATTTTTTGATCATTATAATTATGCACAGTATGCAGTTTAATTTTTTCTTTTTCCATTTTTATTATTCTAATTATTGTATGTATCATTTTTCTTATTCTTCTTACTTCACTCTCCATTGGTTTGTGTCTTTCCATGTTATTCATACTCATTTCTTATAGTGAAGTACTATTCCATTATATTTTTATTGTGTGTTTAACCATTCTCCAATTGATTGCCCATTTTCCCTTGTTGGCTATTATTATTTTTAAAAAATCTAAACATCTAAATAAAATAATTTTGTTTCTATGTTCTTTTATGATACAGATAGGCAAGGAAAAAACTGGTAGATATTGTCATAGAAGGGACTTCCTTACTGGAAAAGGAAGGAAGTAATATTTCAAACAAAATATGAGAACCAACTTATCTTGTCCTGGTATTTGAGGGGAGTTTTTTAGCCTCATTGTTAATCAGCTACACTTTTTCAGATGTGGCTCAATTTTTCTTCCCAAACAATTGGATAGTTACAAAGGGAGAAGGTAGTACTGAGAAAGCAGAAAATAATAGTTCCTCGGGTATCATGGGGATACTTGTTTGAAATATGTATATTTCTATTTACCCGGCATATTGAGTGGTCTTCTAAATTGCCTATAGCAATATCATTTACTGTCCCCTTTAAAATTTTCAGCTAAACTAAGAGTCAATCTCACCATCAAATTTTGTATCAGTACTATATTATTATCTGCTCTTTTGATTGGATAGATAAATCATATTGGTGAGGAGGAAGAGTTAATAGTGTAGTCATAGACCAGAATACAGGGAAATATAATTAGGAACATATTTTAATGACACTTTTTAATACATGGATATTTTAATTTCATAAAACTCCAGTCTCCCAATCATATACATATTTTTTCTGTGTTAAGTCAAGTCTCTTAGGTAACCTGATTTGCTCGAGTCTTTTGATACTCTCAGTGACTTTCTATTAGACATTATCTTCTCCCATGAATTCTATAAAACAACTTCTTTTGGTTCTCCTCCTTTCTGCCTGACCACTCCTTTTTAGTCTTCTTTGATGGATCATTATCTGTCCCCTACTGACTAAGTGTAAGTGTCTTCCAAGATTTTATCCTTGGGGCTCTTATTTCCAAATGATATTATTAGTTTCCATGGATTTAATGATTATTTTTTTTTTTGCAGGTGATTCTCAAAACTATATTTCCCATCTAAATCAATCTTCTGAATCTGACCTTTTTGTTACTAACTATCTGCCGGTTATCTCCACCATTTGGTTGTCCTATTCCCATCTCAAGCTCAACATATCCAAAACAGAGTTCAGTATCTTCCTACATTTCTAACTTTCTATGGTTCTATCAAAGACATTACCATAATTCTAGTCAATTTAGTTTTACAATCTCGTAGTCATCCTCAAGTTTTTTTCTTCTGAATCCTTCTAAATCCAATAACATTTTTTAAAATGGGAGAATATAACTAGGAAAACAATATACATGATAATTACAACAATGTAAATGGAAATATTACAATGATGAAACTGAATGCTGCTTAATTATAATCAACAAGTATAACTCTGAAGAAAAGATGAATAAATACTTCTTCATCCCTTCACTGGAGAGGTTGGGAAAACATGTGTATGGATTATTATACATACTATTCCATTCAGGATGTGTTGGCAAATTTTTCTGAAATACTTTTTTCCTCCCTTTAAAAAAAATCCTTGTTTGTTGGGGTTGATCTCTGCATAGGGAGTGAAAGAAGGATGCCTTTGAAAATGAATGTGAAGGGGCAGCTTGGGTAGCTCAGTGGATTGAGAGCCAGGCCTAGAGGTGGGAGGTCCTAGGTTCAAATCTAGCCTCAGACAGTTCCCAGCTATGTGACCCTGGGCAAGTCACTTGACCCCCATTGCCCACCCTTACCACTCTTTTGTCTTGGGGCCAATACACAGTATTGACTCCAAGACCCAAGGTAAGGGTTTAAAAAAAAGAAAAAAAGAAAGTGAATGTGATAACAGAACATATAATAACTTTTTTTTACATAATAAAAAGAAATGGTACTATCAAAATGGAAAATTTTCAACATTTGTTTTCTATTTGAAGTCCTTTTCATATAATTGTGGCTAAATAACTTGTTAATTTTAATTACTTGAAGGCCATCTCAAAGGTATGGGAGCATCAGGGCTTCAAATAGTGTCCTTTAAAATTTAAATGATTAGGGGGCAGCTGGGTGGCTCAGTGGATTGAGAGCCAGGCCTAGAGACAGGAGGTCCTAGGTTCAAATCCGGCCTCAGACACTTCCCAGCTGTGTGACCCTGGGCAAGTCACTTGACCCCCATTGCCTACCCTTACCAATCTTCCACCTATAAGTCAATACACAGAAGTAAAGGGTTTAAAATTAAAAAAAAAATTTAAATGATTATGATCTCCCAATTGATAAATGGTTAAATGATATGAACAGATAGTTTTTGAATGAAGAAATCAAAGCCATATATAGGTATATGAAAAAATGCTCTAAATCACTACTGATTAGAGGAGTGCAAATCAAAACAATTCTGATATCTCATACCTACCTGATTAGCTAAAATGATAAAAGGGAATAATGAAAAATGTTGGAGGGTATATGGGAAAATGAGGACACTAATACACTGCTGGTGGCACTCTGAATTGGTGCAACCATTTTAGAGAGCAATTTGGAATTATTCCCAGAGTGCTATAAAATTGTATACCCTTAGACCCAGAAATACCTCTATTAGGTCTATTTCCTCAAGGTGATCAGGGAAAAAGGAAAAGAACCTATATATTCCAAAATATTTATAGTAGGTCTATTTATGGTAGCAATGAACTAGAAATCAGGATGTCCATCAGTTAGGGAATGGTTTAAAGTTGTGGTAAATGATTTGAGAGAATACTACTGTGCCATAAGAAGTAATGAGCGTGGGAATTAGAAAAAAAAAACAACTTAGAAAGTCCTATATGAAATAGTGAAAAGTGAAATGGGTAGAACCAAGAGAACATTAGATATATCACCAGAATTAATACTTAATGAATAACTTATGAATATGCACCTTCAGAGAAAGAACTTATAAAACTATGAGACATAATTTTTATATACACAATTTTTTGTTAAGTGATGCCTTCTATGGCAAGGGAAGGAGAGATATACCTGAGAAATGTTTAATTAAACAAAAAAATCAATTTGAAAAAAATTAAATGATCATGAACTTATTTTGCTTAGTTCCTTGGGGGATGGAAGTGGTGATGGGGAAGGTCTCTCTATTGCAGTGGTTCCCAAACTTTTTTGACCTACCGCTCCCTTTCCAGAAAAAATATTACTTAGTGCCCCCATCACATACTATCACCGCCCCCTTACAGTTATTCACTGCCCCCAAATGTACCTGTGGCCATCACCGCCTCCCTAGATCACTGCAGCACCCACCAGGGGGCAGTGGAGCCCACTTTGGGAATCACTGATCTATTGTAACCTTAGCTTTACAGAGTCTCTTCTAATATGAGGAACTCCAGGTAATTTTGGAGATCTTACTCATAAAGTACCTGAAATGAGGTCCTATACAGGGGAATACTGGACACATTAATCACAGGTACATTTTGCTCTTCTAAAGGGCCCTTCAGACACCCTGCAAACATTTGGGCACAAATAAAACAAAACAAAAAAAGTCCTAAATATTAGAAGAGTTCTATTTCTGCAACAGAAATGCATAATGAACTCATATCCAAGTTTTTAGACAGTTAAAACAATTCTCCTTCTCATATCAATCAATGAATCAATCAACCAAGCAACATTTATTACATATTTATTATTTTTCAGCTATTGTTCAAAGTCCTGGAGATAAAAAGAAAAAAAAAAAAGAAATAGCCTATGTCTCCAAGGAGTTTACATTCTGTTGAGGGAAACAATGTACACATATAAAAGGTCTCTCAAAAGTCTTATTGCAGTTTTAAGCTTTGAAAACTTAATATCCTCTCCAAAGCTTTCCAACAATATGATTTATCCTATGGCAATTATAATTGCTATATGCTAAATATAATTTAAGTAGTTAAAGCTTTAAAATGCACAAAGACTTTTGGCAAACACTATATAAGTTTAAGCAAAATATGTTAAAAATAAATTCAAATTTGTGGGGGTGGGGATGGAGAAGAGGGCACTAGCAGCTGGGGGAATCAGGAAAGGCCCTATCTAGAAAATGGCCTTGAAATGAGTTTTGAAGGAGACATTGTATATAAAGAAGAGGTTAAAAAGCCTGGGGTGGAGTGGGATAGAATATGCAAACAGACCCCATGCACTTATGTAGTCATCTGCACCATAGTACACAGTGCTCTGGGGCTCAGGGTGTGAGTTGAGTCTTGAAGGAAGCTGCAGCATCGGAGGTGGCAGAGATGAGGAGGAAGAACGTTCCAGACACGGAGGACTAGCAGTGAAAAAGGCAAAAAGGCAGGAGATGGAATGTTGAGCACGAGCATCAGTAACAAGTTTGGCGTGGCGATGTCATGGAGTCTATGGAGGAAAGACACCTGTCTAGTCTGTCACTGCCCGTGTCATTCACCGTTTGTGTTTTCCATCTGCGTTTGCCTTCTGGGGACCATATGGTCCCATCTGCTTATTAGCAAGTCGTTCACCCCTTGCAAATATACATGTTGGGGGTCTTCCTTGCACAAGATGGCAGGGATTAGCTCAACACTCATTGACACCCACCCCATGCAGAAGTAGGACCATTCTTAGCTTCCATGATACGGTTAAGGAGGAAGTGTGGAACAGGAAAAATGGTACTGGATATGGAAGCAGGAGGGCTGGGTTTAATACTGGATAAATTACTTAACCTCTCCTGGCCTCAGTTTCCTTTAAAATGGGGGAGTTGGAAGAGATGGCTTCTAAGGTACTTCAAGCCATAAATCTGTAATCTAAGGATAATATAGGTGAATTAGATGCATGACTAGCTATTCGGCTGGATCTCTCTGGCTATCCTTTTTTTTATAGATGTAATACCTCAAAAGAGTTATTCTGAGGATTGAATGATATCATGTATGCAGAGCTGTTCACAAACAGGAAAAGCTATATCAATGTGAAATCTTATTATTATGCATTGGAGCTAAGGTTTGGCCGTGTTCATAGAATATAGGGATTAAATCTCATGGTTCACAAGTTTCCAAACTATTGTCTAGTCTCCTGAGCTATGATCCTCTCCCTAAGAAAATAACTGTGGGAAAGCAAAAAAATGAGGGAATCTGAATTGGATTTTATTTTAGTCCTACTTGGTACTTTTCCCACCTCCTCTCTCAGTGTGTTTTTTGTTTGTTTGTTTGCCCTGTAATTATCTTGGGTCCCTAGATGTATGAGGTGAAAAAATATCTATTGAAAAATCTCAAACAGATTAAAAACTCTGATTGGCACTTAGACTCCTCAATAATGTAAATAACTTAGAAAAAATATCACCCCACTGGTTTTCATCTGCACAAGATTAGAAATAAAACATATGAAACAAATAATTACTTTTTCTGATGTTCTTTCAATATTTATCAGATAATTGGGTCAACTAAACTGTTTAGAATGGGGCACACATGGTGGCAACATGACTGGGTACATGTTTTGTCTTAATGGATTAGGGCTAATTCAATAGCATACATTATATGACTCTTGTTTGTAGGGTTTACGGACAAAGTCCTTTGAAAGAGGAAGGAAGGGATAGGTAGATGGCTCAGTGGATAGAATTACCAGGCCCGAAGATTAAAGGACTTGGGTTCAAATCTGACCTCAGACACTTTCTAGCTGTGTGATCCTGGACAAATCATTTAAACCTGTTTACCTAGCCCTTGCCATTCTGACTTAGAGTTGTTACTGACAAAGTAAGAGTTTATTTTGAAAGAAAGGAAGGAAGGAAGGAAGGAAGAAAGGAAGGAAGGAAGGAAGGAAGGAAGGAAGGAAGGAAGGAAGGAAGGAAGGAAGGAAGGAAGGAAG